>NC_139715.1:32145404-32147904 GCF_964188405.1 Protomyctophum parallelum
CAGCTGGACTTGGTACCGGTTAGACCCACTGTGGAAATGGAACACATGTCAATCACACAGTGTTATATATGTCACCCACACAGTGTTATATATGTCACCCACACAGTGTTATATATGTCACCCACACAGTGTTATATATGTCACCCACACAGTGTTATATATGTCACCCACACAGTGTTATATATGTCAATCACAGTGTTATATATGTCAATCACACAGTGTTATATATGTCAATCACACAGTGTTATATATGTCACCCACACAGTGTTATATATGTCAATCACACAGTGTTATATATGTCAATCACACAGTGTTATATATGTCACCCACACAGTGTTATATATGTCACCCACACAGTGTTATATATGTCAATCACACAGTGTTATATATGTCAATCACAGTGTTATATATGTCAATCACACAGTGTTATATATGTCACCCACACAGTGTTATATATGTCAATCACAGTGTTATATATGTCAATCACACAGTGTTATATATGTCACCCACACAGTGTTATATATGTCACCCACACAGTGTTATATATGTCACCCACACAGTGTTATATATGTCACCCACACAGTGTTATATATGTCAATCACACAGTGTTATATATGTCACCCACACAGTGTTATATATGTCAATCAAACAGAACAGAACAGAACAGAACAGAACAGAACAGAACAGAACAGAACAGAACAGAACAGAACAGAACAGAACAGAACAGAACAGAACAGAACAGAACAGAACAGAATATAGAACCAACTTCTCCTCCTCAGGTAGCTAACGAGCATTTCCTCGGGATCTGCATTCTTCTCAACGACCTGTCAGAAAAACATTAAAAAAAAACAAGAAGACAAAGACATACACAATAAACTATTAGACATACACAACTATTAGACATACACAATAAACTATTAATCGTATCTGTCAGGATGAAGGCATGTGCGTGCATGGCAGGCAAGGCATGCAAGGATCCTTTTGGTGGAAAAAGGATGTTTTAAGTATAGCCTATCAATAGTGCAATGGAGAAATACGTTAAATATGTTATGTCGTTATGTGTGTGTGAATGTAAAGTGCTTTGGATAAAGGCAGCATTCATCATGCAGCGTGTGTGTGTGTGTGTGTGTGTGTGTGTGTGTGTGTGTGTGTGTGTGTGTGTGTGTGTGTGTGACATCAGGTGAGTGAGAGATGAGCGTTGAGCGTCACGCTGCGTCGGTCACACTGTTGTTTTGCTAACATGTGTGACAGGTCTGTCTGATGACTGACGCCATGTGACCCTAACCCCCAAACAGGACCACTTCAACCGGATCCAACTGCTATATTTGGTATATATACTATTTTTTATTGTCCTAATTACAATATTGTCTATTATACATACATTCATGAATTCACTTGCTTACCGGCTGTCGGTATTGAGCCATTAGTTTTATAGGGGTTTATATGTGACCATACCATTAATTAACATACTATATAAATAAGGTAAAAATGTCAAAATGTCATTATGCTTTAAGTAGCATGTGACTTTAAAGACATTAAGACTTGTCAAAGCGGGGGTTTTCATCATTCTGAATCCATTCCAAGCATTAGCTTACAAAAAACACTCCTTAGCCATAGCCAATCATCACAAATATGATGAAATGTGATGATTTGACATGATTGACATTTTGGGCACATTTGGGCAAGTGGCGAGACATCTGCATTACTTTATTTACAAGAAGTCTACACAGTTAGTCTACACATCAATACAGCATGGAATTGTAGACACAATCTCATCCATGAACAACAGAACCAGTTTTGGGTCTCAAATGGTGGTTCCGTGGCTCAAATGCCAAATAAATAATGGGCTTTGAAATGAAAAGGGTATAAAGAGCCCAAGCCCCTGCTGTAGCTGAAAGGCTAGAGAAGCCTGGCTTAAACCCAATCTCACAGTTTAAATTCCAGGATTATATGATGTGACAAGACATACTGTATCTTAGGGGGGACAGATTTACATATTTGACATGTATACGTAAAGCATGTGAATGTCATTCAGGGGTTCTGTGGGCGAAAAAGGTTAAATTGCAGCTGGGCACCACCGGGTACTCTGAGCCCAAACCTTTTGAGAAGCTCTGCAGAATGCACATGTTAGGTTTCTTAACTGTTTCTATATGCACACAGTAAATCAATGAGTTCATTCATCTATCTGCTACTCTGAAACAAATAGTTTAATTTCATTTTTTTTATTTATTTTTTCATTTTGACTTTACCTTTTAAATTTCAGTTTAGTTGCAAATGGGTTTGCTATAGTTAAACTTTCATTTACGCAAGAGTGTACAAATGTAACCAAATTATTATGTGAGCGCGTATACACATGGGACCAACTATGTATGTATTTGGTTACATTTGTTAAATTTGGTTAAAGTATCTTTCTGAGGAATTTTACTTAATGAATTGAACTTCTATTCTGTTAATAATAATAATAATAATAATAATAAAACTTTATTTGTATAGCACCTTT
>NC_139715.1:32150404-32160404 GCF_964188405.1 Protomyctophum parallelum
ACCCCTGTTTTTCCTTTCCACACTGTAGGCCTACATGTTTTTATTTTATTTTATTTATTTTTTTAACTTTTCAACTATAATATAGTTGAAAAGTTAAAAAATAATAATAAAAAAACATATGAGTGTAGTGAAAATGGAGGACCCTCAAATAATTATGTCAATCTGAGAACCTGACGTCAAAAGAAAAAGGAAAAACAGCGCCCGCTAGAGAGATACCCTTAGTCTTTGTTTGAAGTAACAGTTTTTATATTGACCTGTACTTTCATACATACAGTACAAACTGTGAAAAAAAAAGAAAAAAAAAAAGAATTCAATCATACCTGACCAGCGCTTTGTTTCTCCCTCAACTTGGCAACCCCCAGTAGTGTGCCGCTTGTTTTCCTCTCAACCTGGCAACCAGTCGGTCCAGTGTTGTCATTGTGTTGTTGTGTGTCGGTCGAACCAACATGGCGGCGGCCTCGGAGCTGCAGCTCCACACTCTGCCTTCAGACCCTCTGCTGCTCGTCTTCTCCTTCCTGGACTTCGACGACCTGCTCAGGTTCTCCAGAACACTTCGTTACGCCGACGGCGACGACAATTAACGCGACGTTCTTTTATTGTATGAACCAAAACCTCGCGTTTTGGTTCGTTCGTTCCGCGGCGTCCATAGTTCCATACATCCATCCCATCTGTCTGCTTTAGCTGTCCGCGACGCGCACATCCGCTCTAGAGCCCAGCCCCTGCGGTTGCGTCCGCATCCGGTCCGTTTCCACGCACACATGCATGGGGAAACGCGTTTCCGTATCCGCTCGCATGCTCCGCACCGGAAATGTGAACTTACAGAGTGAATGTGCCCCTGTTTACGTCTCTCGACACCAAACTGTCAACCAAAACAAACATTATTATTGTTATTATTATTATTATTTATTTAATTAATTATGACGGGGTTTTTTTTAAACATCAAACTGCTTCCATAACAAACCAAACACTAAAGCTAAAACAATAGCATTTTGTGAAGTTTTGTTATTTATTGAATCAAAGAGCGTTTGTTCAACACACTTCTTTTGTGATCTCTACAAGCTCACAACGGGTCGCATATTATTGTGCCCCACGGTGTGAGCTTGTAGATCTGTGCACAATGCCAATAACTTGCTTTGCATAACCAACGTTATGACATAACGGCTGCATCATGTGTAATATTACACCATACGTTGTGTTGTGTAAAAGTACCAATACTGCAGCTTTTAGATTGGCTATTTTCAAATTGCTGAAATGTATGTATGTATGCAACTTACTCCTGCCCCTTTAAATCATATTATTGCAAATAATATTTGAATACAACAACATTATTCCTAATAATCATTATGTAATTGTGTGTGTGTGTGTGTGTGTGTGTGTGTGTGTGTGTGTGTGTGTGTGTGTGTGTGTGTGTGTGTGTAGTTGCAGTTATGTCAGCAGGAGGTTTAATGAACTCTCTGGACAGAACGCTCTGTGGAAGAACCTGTGTGTCAGGCACTGGCTGCTGTCAGAGTGAGTGCACACACACACACACACACACACACACACACACACAAACACACACTCTCTCTCTCACACACACACACACACACACACACACACACATGCGTGCACAAGCACACTACCATTGTAAATACAGGGTTGAGGGTTCCCAGTCGGACATATTTAAACATTTGAAATAAGTACATTTTCCACTTCTGGAAAAGGTTTGTTGTAGGTTTTTGTATTTTGGTCTTTTCACCGGTCTTTTTTGAGGGGCACTAGCCCCTCCTATATTCAGCTGAATTTTTCAGAAAGTGTGGGTGTGTTTGTCGCCTCACAGCTAGAAGGTCCTGGGTTCGATTCCCGCTGGGGACGCTGTGGGCACTGGCGGCGTGTTCCCTCCTCCGCGTCATCAGTGCCCATACCCGAGGCGGGGGTTGGCGAAAGGGCCTTTCTGTGTGGAGTTTGCATGTTCTCCCCGTGTCCCCTAAGGTAGATACCCTGCCGTAATCATGCCGTAATCCTGGTCTCTAAAACTACCTCCCCCTGGCCAGCCGGGGCGCCTGATGGAGGGGAAAGGAACTGGTTGGAATAACGTGTCCCTTCCACGCGCTACGTCCAACCGGGGAAATTCCCCTCTGTCAGGTGAAAAGAAGCAACTTGGACTCCTCATGCATAGAAGGAAGCATGAGGTCAGTCCGCTGCCCCCCCCCAGGTTGGCAGAGGGAGTGTAGCGCCCAGGATTACATTAGATAATTGGCACTGGGTGAAAAAAGAAAAACTGGGTTACAAAATCGTGGGATAAAAATTTAGAGACAAAAAAGAAAGTGTGGGTGTAGGGAGCTAGGTTATGATTACATGCTGCTAGCAGTAGCAGGCTATGAATCAATGATCAACTTCACTCCATCGTGACCATTATAACTATGATCGAGACATAGCTGTTTTTAATAAGTCCTCACGCTTGCGCCCTTGTTGGATAAGCATAAAGAAAGAGGAATAATAAACATGCCATCACGGCAAAGAGCTACTGTAGTGTCAACAAACTGTGGATATAATAATAGGCTACTGTACAGGAGAACACACCGGCACGTCTCCAATCTAACTTGTTGAACAAACTACAGTAATTAAACTCACCAATAGTAAGTAAAGTATTTACACACTGTAGTCGTCCCCATTGAGCGTACGACACATGCTTTTTCCCCAAGAACATCTTTCCTGAACCAAGCCACCGCACATTGAGTGACGGTGACGGCAAAACCCACGTACAGTAGGCTTATGATATGATAAAACAATCAACCAGGAATGGATTAGTACTTAAATTGGAGAACTACCAACAACAGAGTTTACAGCTACTGCTGTAGAAAAGCCAAAAATACAACAACATGAAAAGTATTTAAAAAAAAGAAACTCTATTTTTGATTTACAGTGTCAAATAACAGTTTGATAGTCGGATATTCTATTATTCTATTAATGCACTATTAAGAGATCAACAGTCACCGGCTTTCTTGATTGACCAAACCCAACTCATCGTCTTTGTGGATTGGTCAGACTCCGTGGGACATTTGTGCCACTGAACCAATAATAGGTAAGCGATAGCTCACACATTAGGACTCTGTTCATACGGAGTGTGTGTGTGCGTGTGTGTGTACGTGTGTTTCAGGAGCGACAGAGCGGCGAGCGGCGTGTCGTGGAAGGCGTTGTTTAAGCAGTACTATGTGGACCTGGGTCGCTACGTCCACGACTACGCCACCCTGAAGACCGCCTGGGAGCAGCTCAACGGCTTCCTGCAGAACACCTGTCCCAGGATGCTGGCTTCACTGAAAGGTCTGTCTGTCTGTGTGTGTCTGTCTGTCTGTCTGTCTGTCTGTGTGTGTGTCTGTCTGTCTGTCTGTCTGTCTGTCTGTCTGTCTGTCTGTCTGTCTGTCTGTCTGTCTGTCTGTCTGTCTGTCTGTCTGTCTGTCTGTGTTCACATGTCTAGCTCCTGAACTTGAATAGTAAATACTTAAAAATATAATATTTTGCGTCAAACTAATTTGTTTATAAATCCATGTCGTATACACACCGCATCTCCACTAGCTAAAGACTGCTGGGTTGCGCCCCGAAAATAGCTGATCTACAAGCTCTCAACGCGTTGCAGCGCGACACGTTGTGAGCTTGTAGATCTGCTATACTTTCGCTATCTGCTATTTTTCTAACTTCGACACATTCACTAGTTAATTTCGTTCACGCAAAAATAACTTGTTCGATTGAACCCCGTTGACCCATTGACCCCGTTTGTTCATGACCGACACAACACTTAGCTGGGAGTCTCTTGGCTCTATTTTCATCACTGTGTTAATCCATTCTGACCTGAGATCAGATTCATACGAGGGTTTCCACTGGACACACACTGGTCTGATTAAAGGGATAGTTCAGATTTTTTTAACTTAAGTTGTATGAAATACTTGCCATTAATATAGTGGTTGCAACTGTATTAATTGATTGCCCGAGTCCCGTGGTGGGAGTTCTGCTCTGGTTTTGGTGAAATATCAAGTAGTTCCGGTCATTTTGTGGGGGGGGGGGGGGGGGCACTGGGGGGCCACACAGTAAAAGTAAATTAATCCACAAAACTAACGTTATTTGTATTGTTGACCTATTTCTAAAATATTAGTGCAACTTTCGTTATTTATTTCCCCCTCTATCACACAGAACTATGTTTTTTGTGTCCATATCACTACGCCCAAAAAATTGTTCCATGTGATGGCGGGGTCAAAGTTGAACGAAAGTCGTGCTAATATTTTAGAAATAGGTCAACAATACAAATTACTTTCGTTTTGTGGATTAATTTACCCTAGTGCCCCCCACAAAATGACCGGAACTACTTAATATTGACCAAAACCACAGCAGAACTCCCACCACGGGACTCGGGGCAGTCAATTAATACAGTTGCAACCACTATATGAATGGCAAGTATTTCATACAACTTAAGTTCAAAAAATCTGAACTATCCCTTTAAGCCCTTATGCCTTATGCCCCTTATGCCTAAACTTCTTTACCTTTTTTACTACCTTTTACATCTACGTTGTGAGCTTGTAGATCAGCTATGTGTGAACTATTAAATAAAAAAATCTAATTAGTAAAAAGAAAAAAACGTTTAGGGATAAAGGGGTAAGGCAGTGATGAAAATAGGGCCCTATGTCTGTCATAATACAGCTGTGTGCGACGTGATTGTGATTGGCTGTCCTACAGTGTGTACCCGCCTGCATAATGCAGCTGTGTGTGTGTGTGATTGGTTGTTTGTTACAGAGGGTGCCAAAGAGGAGGAGCTAGACGCCATCGAGGCGCAGATTGGCTGCAAGCTGCCCAATGACTACCGATGTTCCTACCGCATACACAACGGACAGAAACTGGTTGTTCCTGGGTTCGTACCCGTCTGTCTGTCAGTCTGTCTGTCCTACCTGTCTGTCTGTCTGTCTGTCTGTCCTACCTGTCTGTCTGTCTGTCTGTCTGTCTGTCTGTCTGTGGGTCCCATTTTTAGAGTCTTTGGTATGACCCGGCCGGGGATCGAACACCCGACCTCCCCGTCTCATGGCGGATAGTCTAACCACAAGGCCACTGAGCTGGTAAATGGGTTAACCCCTTTTGGTGTTAGCATCATGTTATGCTTTAGCTATTGAGAAATAGCAGATCTACAAGCTCATAGCGCGCCACCGAGTGGCGCGCTACGAGCTTGTAGGTCTGCTCTATTTTTGAAAATTCGAATAACGACTGACATAGAAACATAGCTTTTTCAGAAAACTGTCAGGATGTAGAAGACGTTTATTATAGAATCTGATCTCAGGTCAAAATGGGTTAAGAGCGTCTGCTATAAATGCCTAAATTGTAACATTGTAAATGGTGTGTGTGTCCGTGCGTGCGTGCGTGCGTGCGTGCGTGTGTGTGTGCGTCCATGCGTGCGTGTGTGCGTGCGTGCGTGCGTGCGTGCGTGCGTGTGTGTGCGTGCGTGCGTGTGTGTGTGTGTGTGCGTGCGTGCGTGCAGGTTGATGGGCAGCATGGCTCTGTCCAACCACTACCGCTCAGAGGACCTCCTGGACGTGGAGACGGCGGCCGGCGGCTTCCAGACCCGGAAGGGGATGAGACACTGTCTGCCGCTCACCTTCTGCTTCCACACCGGCCTCAGCCAGTACATGGCCCTGGAGGCCACCGAGGGCCGCAACGTGGCCGACATCTTCTACCACTGTCCGGTCAGTGTGCTCTCTGTGTCCGACATCTTCTACCACTGTCCGGTCAGTGTGCTCTCTGTCATCTTCTACCACTGTCCGGTCAGTGTGCTCTCTGTCATCTTCTACCACTGTCCGGTCAGTGTGCTCTCTGTCATCTTCTACCACTGTCCGGTCAGTGTGCTCTCTGTCATCTTCTACCACTGTCCGGTCAGTGTGCTCTCTGTCATCTTCTACCACTGTCCGGTCAGTGTGCTCTCTGTCATCTTCTACCACTGTCCGGTCAGTGTGCTCTCTGTCATCTTCTACCACTGTCCGGTCAGTGTGCTCTCTGTGGACCCGTGGCCCCCGGGTTAGGGTTAGGGTTAGGGGGGGACCACCGGGCTGGGGACCACCAAGCTGGGGGCGGGGGGGGTCCAGGTGAACCCTAGCCTCGACGACCTTAGAGGCATAAAGGTTCAACTTATGTAACTTAAACACATTGGGCTGTATTTTGCGTGTCTTAAAGCGCAAATAACATGCATTTTAAAACTGCTTTTAATATTTAATAATCATATTCTCTATGTCCCTCAAAGTTATTTCTAATGGTTTGATCCTCAATCACCACTCTGACATAACCAGGCCTTGTCATTTCTTTCTGGACTTTGAAAGCAGGTTTAGCTGCAGTACCACAATGTCCTGAGATGGTGGGGGTGCTGATATGCAGATTATTTAATATTTGAGTCATTATAATACTGATGCTAGATAAAACCAGGCTTGTTTCCATTCCATGCCAGCTTGGAAAATCAACAATGGTGGACATTGTAAACAAAGTGGAAATGCAAATTTGGAACTGAAGACTCTTTGGCCACTCAGAATAGCCAAATGGCATTGATCATCACGCCTCCAGGTCTTTAGTTTACTCAAGTTAGGGAATAAGACCTGGTACTTAAGACACGCAAAATACAGCCCATTGGGTGCGCAGCGACGCGACCCTGGGAAATAGAACGGTGGCGTATCGGAGCGTCAGGCGAGGCGTGAGCGCGCGTCGGACGCCGCCGGTGTGGGAAAGGTTAATTGAAAATAACGGAGGCGGCTGTTTTGGTACGCGGCGTTCACAGATGGTGTGTGTGTGAAGCCTTAGATAACATTTCATGTAGACATATGTAGGGACATTCTTGGCCCGAAACTGAATACCGAATATAGGAAACAGTTGGCCCGAAAACCGAATATCCGAATATTAATATTATATATCTTTCTTCCTACTATTGCTGTCATGGCCGTATCTTAAAGCGACCTGATTTATGGCAAAATAAATGGTTATTATGGGTCGATAAAACATGTATTCAGCTCTTTTGAATGCATTAATTGCATACACTATTCGGTGATATATTTTCTGCCTATTCGGGCCGAAACCGAATAGGCCGAAAATGCATTTTTAGCCATTTTCTGACGAACATTTTCTGCAGCCGAATATTCAGTGCATCACTAGACATACAGTAGCACTCTCTAGTGCGTTTGATAATTTCATTATATTGATATCCCACTGTTAGGTTCTTAGCTTTAATTATGATTCTCGATGACTCGCTCTGGTTTATGAGCATCGGCTAAACGATCAGCTAAATTATTGGGGAGCCGGTTCGAAAGCATTTGGACCTTTATTAGGTCTTTAACTCTTGAGAACGTAAACTTATAAACGTTAATTTATGCTCTTGAGAGTTAAATTATTGTTAATGTAACGTTTCTATCACAGAAAGATTCTGTAGTGACTCTGAGGACCCTGACTAGGGGTCCTCAGACTTAAAGCTGAACACTGATTCATCCTGAAAACATACTAAAACACATATAATATATTAAATATATTATTGTTAATATTATCATTACCTCAGTGTTTTACACCAAACACTGTTCTAACCTAGCGTGTTTGTGTGTGTGCGTGTGTGTGTGTGTGTGTGCGTGCCCATGCGTGCGTTTGTGTGCGTTTGTGTGTGTGTGTATGTGTGTGTGTGTGTGTGTGTGTGTGTGTGTGTGTGTGCGCGCGCGTGTGTGCGCACGTGCATGTGTGTGTGTGTGCACGTGCGTGTGTAGGATCAGATGGCTCAGGACCCTTCAGCCATTGACATGTTTATCACTGGTGAGTTGACTGACACGCGTGTGTCCGATCCACGCACGCACGATTAAATCAGTCATGTGATTCCATAGGAGCCATGCAATTATGGTTAGGGGAGGGGTTTATATTGGGATGTCACTAGGCTTATATGTAGGTTGTAGTTTAAACCCTCATGTTCTCTGTGTCTATGTGTGTAGGTTGTAGTTTAAACCCTCATGTTCTCTGTGTCTGTGTGTGTAGGTTGTAGTTTAAACCCTCATGTTCTCTGTGTTTGTGTGTGTAGGTTGTAGTTTAAACCCTCATGTTCTCTGTGTCTGTGTGTGTAGGTTGTAGTTTAAACCCTCATGTTCTCTGTGTCTGTGTGTAGGTTGTAGTTTAAACCCTCATGTTCTCTGTGTCTATGTGTGTAGGTTGTAGTTTAAACCCTCATGTTCTCTGTGTCTATGTGTGTAGGTTGTAGTTTAAACCCTCATGTTCTCTGTGTCTGTGTGTGTAGGTTGTAGTTTAAACCCTCATGTTCTCTGTGTCTATGTGTGTAGGTTGTAGTTTAAACCCTCATGTTCTCTGTGTCTCTGTGTGTAGGTTGTAGTTTAAACCCTCATGTTCTCTGTGTCTGTGTGTGTAGGTTGTAGTTTAAACCCTCATGTTCTCTGTGTCTATGTGTGTAGGTTGTAGTTTAAACCCTCATGTTCTCTGTGTCTGTGTGTGTAGGTTGTAGTTTTTAAACCCTCATGTTCTCTGTGTCTGTGTGTGTAGGTTGTAGTTTTTAAACCCTCATGTTCTCTGTGTCTGTGTGTGTAGGTTGTAGTTTTTAAACCCTCATGTTCTCTGTGTCTATGTGTGTAGGTTGTAGTTTTTAAACCCTCATGTTCTCTGTGTCTATGTGTGTAGGTTGTAGTTTATTAACCCTCATGTTCTCTGTGTCTGTGTGTGTAGGTTGTAGTTTTTAAACCCTCATGTTCTCTGTGTCTATGTGTGTAGGTTGTAGTTTATTAACCCTCATGTTCTCTGTGTCTGTGTGTGTAGGTTGTAGTTTTTAAACCCTCATGTTCTCTGTGTCTGTGTGTGTAGGTTGTAGTTTAAACCCTCATGTTCTCTGTGTCTGTGTGTGTAGGTTGTAGTTTAAACCCTCATGTTCTCTGTGTCTGTGTGTGTAGGTTGTAGTTTAAACCCTCATGTTCTCTGTGTCTGTGTGTGTAGGTTGTAGTTTTTAAACCCTCATGTTCTCTGTGTCTATGTGTGTAGGTTGTAGTTTAAACCCTCATGTTCTCTGTGTCTGTGTGTGTAGGTTGTAGTTTAAACCCTCATGTTCTCTGTGTCTATGTGTGTAGGTTGTAGTTTAAACCCTCATGTTCTCTGTGTCTATGTGTGTAGGTTGTAGTTTATTAACCCTCATGTTCTCTGTGTCTATGTGTGTAGGTTGTAGTTTAAACCCTCATGTTCTCTGTGTCTGTGTGTGTAGGTTGTAGTTTAAACCCTCATGTTCTCTGTGTCTGTGTGTGTAGGTTGTAGTTTATTAACCCTCATGTTCTCTGTGTCTATGTGTGTAGGTTGTAGTTTAAACCCTCATGTTCTCTGTGTCTGTGTGTGTAGGTTGTAGTTTAAACCCTCATGTTCTCTGTGTCTATGTGTGTAGGTTGTAGTTTAAACCCTCATGTTCTCTGTGTCTATGTGTGTAGGTTGTAGTTTATTAACCCTCATGTTCTCTGTGTCTGTGTGTGTAGGTTGTAGTTTAAACCCTCATGTTCTCTGTGTCTATGTGTGTAGGTTGTAGTTTATTAACCCTCATGTTCTCTGTGTCTGTGTGTGTAGGTTGTAGTTTTAAACCCTCATGTTCTCTGTGTCTATGTGTGTAGGTTGTAGTTTATTAACCCTCATGTTCTCTGTGTCTGTGTGTGTAGGTTGTAGTTTAAACCCTCATGTTCTCTGTGTCTATGTGTGTAGGTTGTAGTTTATTAACCCTCATGTTCTCTGTGTCTGTGTGTGTAGGTTGTAGTTTAAACCCTCATGTTCTCTGTGTCTGTGTGTGTAGGTTGTAGTTTTTAAACCCTCATGTTCTCTGTGTCTGTGTGTGTAGGTTGTAGTTTAAACCCTCATGTTCTCTGTGTCTGTGTGTGTAGGTTGTAGTTTAAACCCTCATGTTCTCTGTGTCTATGTGTGTAGGTTGTAGTTTATTAACCCTCATGTTCTCTGTGTCTGTGTGTGTAGGTTGTAGTTTAAACCCTCATGTTCT
>NC_139715.1:32165404-32170404 GCF_964188405.1 Protomyctophum parallelum
CTCCACTACGTCAGAATATATGGAGGGACATTATACCTTCCATAGACTAGGTAATTATGTTAATATATGTATTATACCTTCCATAGACTAGGTAATTATGTTAATATATGCATTATACCTTCCATAGACTAGGTAATTATGTTAATATATGTATTATACCTTCCATAGACTAGGTAATTATGTTAATATATGTATTATACCTTCCATAGACTAGGTAATTATGTTAATATATGTATTATACCTTCCATAGACTAGGTAAATTATGTTAATATATGTATTATATAGGGCTGTCAAAGTTAACGCACTATTAACTAGTTAACTCACAATCCTTTTAATGGCACTATTTTTTTTAATGTGCGATTAACGCACTGTGAAGTTTGACAGAATGGTTGAGAGACGCATGCATGTGAATGCAGGCAGTCAGTGAGCCCCGCCTCTCTCCCCCCTCTCTCTCTCCCAGTGAGTCTACACAATTAGAAAACTTAGAAAACATGTTATTTTGATCAACATGTCCTGTTATCTCTCGTAATGGTACCATTGGCCAACATCAATACAGTTCTTTAGTTTGGGTCTGGAAGGCTAAATGTCATCAAATGGTGGTTCCGTGGCTCAAATGCAGAATAAATAATGGACCTTGATATAAAAAATCTTGAAAACCACTGATTTAAGGTATATTTAGAACGGATACAAAATATGCGATTAATTTGCGATTAATCACAGTTAACTATGGACAATCATGCGATTAATCGAGTTAAATATTTTAACTCACACCTAAGGAGGAGGTATTATTATTATGTGTGTTGTTTCAGCCAATAAGGAGGAGGTATTATTATTATGTGTGTTGTTTCAGCCAATAAGGAGGAGGTATTAATATTATGTGTGTTGTTTCAGCCAATAAGGAGGAGGTATTCCACGTGGCCATTCCACGTTTCCACATGGTCTGTCCTCCATTCAGAGAATCGCTGGTTCGAACGGTACGAACACTTTACTGCTAATTAATTATTATTATTGTTATTGTTGTTTTTCATTATTATAATGATTATTTCTAGACCTACTTCTTCATTTGCACCAGTGTTGTTTTTGGCAGCACATTTCTATTTTAGTTTTAGTCATGGTCTCATTTTAGTCACCTGGAATGTGTTACATTTTGTTCGACTAAATCAACCGTAGATTTAGTCGAACAGAATGTATTTTGTTGGGCCTTGATGCCGTCGTAATAAGTGTTTTTACCCTTGCTGAAAACAGCCGATCTACAAGCTCACAAGGCGTCGAGCTTGTAGATCTGCTATTTTCAGCATGCAACCAAGTGTAAAATGACTTATACTGGATCTCTTGTCCACTAGTCCCTTCCTAACATTTTAGTCTAGTTTTTATTTCTTGACGAAACTGTCGGTATATTTAGTCTTAGTTTTAGTTCGAACCAGCTCAGTGGCCTTGTGGTTAGAGTGTCCTCCCTGAGACTGGGAGGTCGGGGGTTCGGGTCATACCAAAGACTGTAAAAATGGGACCCAGTGCCTCCCTGCTTGGCACTCAGCATCAATGGGTTGGATTGGGGGTGTGAAGTGAGGACGCTGGCGTCGACTGTTCGCCGCTTCACCTCCCAATGTATGAATGAATGAACCTTCACCTCCCAACGTATGAATGAATGAACCTTTGTAAAGCACTTTGAGTAGGCACGTAGTGCATAGAAAAGGGCTATAAAAATGCAATTCAATTCATTCGTCATCATAGCTTAGTTTTCATTTAGTTTTCGTCAGTGGAAAACGACAAACATTTTTCGTCTGTTTTAGTCGACCAAATCAACACTGATTTGCACAATCAGTGACCCTTGACCCTTATCTCATGTCCCTCCCACAGCAGGGATCTGACCTCTGACCCTTATCTCATGTCCCTCCCACAGCAGGGATCTGACCTCTGACCCTTATCTCATGTCCCTCCCACAGCAGGGATCTGACCTCTGACCCTTATCTCATGTCCCTCCCAGAGCAGGGATCTGACCCTTATCTCATGTCCCTCCCACAGCAGGGATCTGACCTCTGACCCTTATCTCATGTCCCTCCCACAGCAGGGATCTGACCTCTGACCCTTATCTCATGTCCCTCCCACAGCAGGGATCTGACCTCTGACCCTTATCTCATGTCCCTCCCACAGCAGGGATCTGACCTCTGACCCTTATCTCATGTCCCTCCCAGAGCAGGGATCTGACCTCTGACCCTTATCTCATGTCCCTCCCACAGCAGGGATCTGACCTCTGACCCTTATCTCATGTCCCTCCCACAGCAGGGATCTGACCTCTGACCCTTATCTCATGTCCCTCCCAGAGCAGGGATCTGACCTCTGACCCTTATCTCATGTCCCTCCCACAGCAGGGATCTGACCTCTGACCCTTATCTCATGTCCCTCCCACAGCAGGGATCTGACCTCTGACCCTTATCTCATGTCCCTCCCACAGCAGGGATCTGACCTCTGACCCTTATCTCATGTCCCTCCCACAGCAGGGATCTGACCTCTGACCCTTATCTCATGTCCCTCCCAGAGCAGGGATCTGACCTCTGACCCTTATCTCATGTCCCTCCCACAGCAGGGATCTGACCTCTGACCCTTATCTCATGTCCCTCCCACAGCAGGGATCAGCCGTGTCTCCGTTCAACGCCGACGACTCTGACGACTCGGGAGACGAGGGCGGAGAGCTGAGAGGGATCAACATGGACGCCATGCCGGGCGTGGGGGGCTGCCCCGGGTTCAACCCTGACCTCTGACCCCACGACCTCACGAGCTCCCCCCCCCCCTTCCCCACCCTGACAGGAAGTGGTGTGTCGGTTAGATGTCAGCTTTAAGTCTCTGCAGCCGGATGGACTCTTATGCCGCGTTCACACTGCCAGCTACTGAAGCTACACGCTACCATTCATTCTCTATGGAAGCCAGAAGCTACACATGCTACCGTTCATTCTCTATCCCATTCTGACCTGAGATCAGAATCATACGAGGTTTCCACTCGACACACACACTGGTCTGATTAACTCATTATGACCTGAGATCAGATTCTAAAAATGTCAAGTCATTCTTCGATTTTTCAAAAATAGCAGACCTACAAGCTCGTAGCGCGCCACTCGGTGGCGCGCTATGAGCTTGTAGGTCTGATATTTTTCAATAGCTAAAGCACGACATGATGCTAACACCAAAATGGGTTCCCGTTCAGAATGGGCTATGGAAGCCAGAAGCTACACATGCTACCGTTCATTCTCATGAAGCACCTTCTGACTTTTGAGTAGCGACATCCCATAATGGCTGCCCTCGCCACAAAAACGTAAATATGGAAGTGGACGTGGTCTTTTGCGCAAACAAGCTATAGCTAGCCCGTGGTAACAGAACTTAGCCTCGTCTTCCCAACCAATCGGAGCGGCGTGGCGTTTTACGAAGCGACTGCGATATTTCTTTCCCCAGAGAGGTACGCCACAGCGACGGCGGACGTCCGACCGCGACACTTTTTATTTTGTCGTTGTGCGTCTAAGAGCACAACTCTTACGATTCCCAACCTGTGTTTGGCAAAACACTTAAAATATTATCGACATTATAATGTTAATATCAAAAACATAATATGTAAAAAAGTATTTTGTATTTTCTTTTTTCTTTTTTACCAATCCTGATACTGATCAATGGGAGCTTGTATACTACGTTAGTTCCATTGATACAAGATTACAAGATACAAAATTATTGATTGATTGATCGTTAAAATAATTTCGGGGGCAGAAATGGAGAACTCTACCCAGAACAGATCTGGGAACAGTTATCGTAAGAAAACCTCGCCGCCTCTTCAAGGTAACGAACGCAAAGCCGTCATTTGATTTGTCCAAAAAAAAAAAAGTGTTTAATTAAAATAGACTTTTTTTGAATTTCCAGTTATGCTAAGAACGTCGATTCGGTATGCTTTGACTCATTTGTTTCGCAGTAGGACTAATTTACGTGATTTAAAAAGGGCCCCCCCCCCTTTTTAAATGATATCCGCTGTCATTTTGTCGCATTTCGGGCGGTTCGCCAGAAATATTTGAAAATCATGTGAGTCTGCAATTTGTCTCGAGAGGCTAGTTGTCACCAGACCACGAAATGATATACAGTATATATATATTTGTATTTTTATTGTATTTTTGTTTCAAACAACTATTTATCATCGTCCATGTTCCTCCCAGTTCAGTTACTTGCCAATCCCTCGTCTCACGTTGTCCTGCGCCAAAAATAGCAGATCTACAAACTCGACATGATGCACACCCATATATAATTTAATATATTATTATATATTAATAATACGAGTGACGGTGTCATCTCTAGAGCCAAATTCCAATACCCCCAAATCTCAGTCACCCCAGCATGGTGGTGTTACGGTGAAATTGGTGACCCCAGCATGGTGGTGTTACGGTGAAATTGGTGACCCCAGCATGGTGGTGTTACGGTGAAATTGGTGACCCCAGCATGGTGGTGTTACGGTGAAATTGGTGACCGATTGTTTGTTTATTAACAGAGTTCAACTTTATTTTAGGCCACATATTTAACCCATTTAGGCCTGACGTCGGAATAAAAAAAAAAAGAAAAGTCTTCTAAATCCTGACAGTTTTATGAAATACCTATGTTTCTCAATATTTCATGTCAAGGACCCCAAAATTATATGTAATTGGCCGACGAACCCCATCTGAAAATATGTTGTTCCAGGGACCCCCCAGAAGCAAAGATTTGAGTTAAAAACGTCCGCTCTGAAATAATATAAAAGAAAATGTGCCACATTTTCACGATATTTAAAAAATAACAGATATACAGTGCCGCACTACGAGCTTGTAGATTTGCTATTTTTCAATAGCTAAAGCATAACACAATGCTTTGGAATTTGGCTCACAAGACGGACAGACAGACAGTTTAAGTCTATGTTTATAAATGAATAATTTACATTTTGGAGATGGCCTGTGTTTTTTTTGTTTTTTTTTTCGTTAGATTTTTAAGAAGGCCTGATC
>NC_139715.1:32175404-32190404 GCF_964188405.1 Protomyctophum parallelum
GAAATTGCGTTAAACATATATATTCAAAGATTTGCACAAATTGTCATTGTTTTTCTAAAGAAATTACAGATCTACAGCTTGCTATTTTTTAACAGCCAAAGTATAAAACTGACACGGGTGTGTTCCTGGTCTCAATGGGTCAACGATACTTCACTTTCACTTTGGGTCATTAACCCCTTTTGGTGTTTTAAACATTATGTTATAATTTAGCTATTGAAAAATAGCAGATCTACAAGCTCATAGCGCGCCACCGAGTGGCGCGCTACGAGCTTGTAGGTCTGCTATTTTTGAGAAATCATAAAAATGTGGCGCAAATCTTTGAATATATATTCTTTCAATGTGAATGTTTTTAACTCGGGTCTAAATGGTTAACTACTTAGGCTGTTTTTACGTTGCTGCAGACTGTTTATTTGCGTTATTTAGTTATCTTTTATCCGACATATAATTGTCAAACCCATTGTAATTCATGAGGGGGCTATTTTTTCAATTACTTTTTTCATTATTTATTTATTTTGGGGGGGGGGGGGGGGGTGAAAAGCACAGCCAGATCAGGACAATATCAGACACCAGAACCAATGGCGGGTGTTTTCAATGAATCTAACATGATTTGAATCACGCTGGGCAAGACCAGACCCATTTATTTATTAAGACCAGACCCATTTATTTATTAAGACCAGACCCATTTATTTTGGGTAGGCCTACTGCTCAAGTCAAATGACGTTGATGCTTTACAAATCAGTTTATATTCTCCGTGGAAGTGATTGGTCGGAAAGAATATCGTATTCCGGGGGAAATTCATTTGACGGATGTTTCTGGACCGACACTTCCGCTGATAAGCGTTGTGACCAGGCTTTTCTCTCTGCCTTAGGTTGTAACCAGGCTTTTCTCTCTGCCTTAGGTTGTGACCAGGCTTTTCTCTCTGCCTTAGGTTGTGACCAGGCTTTTCTCTCTGCCTTAGGTTGTGACCAGGCTTTTCTCTCTGCCTTAGGTTGTGACCAGGCTTTTCTCTCTGCCTTAGGTTGTGACCAGGCTTTTCTCTCTGCCTTAGGTTGTGACCAGGCTTTTCTCTCTGCCTTAGGTTGTGACCAGGCTTTTCTCTCTGCCTTAGGTTGTGACCAGGCTTTTCTCTCTGCCTTAGGTTGTGACCAGGCTTTTCTCTCTGCCTTAGGTTGTAACCAGGCTTTTCTCTCTGCCTTAGGTTGTGACCAGGCTTTTCTCTCTGCCTTAGGTTGTGACCAGGCTTTTCTCTCTGCCTTAGGTTGTGACCAGGCTTTTCTCTCTGCCTTAGGTTGTGACCAGGCTTTTCTCTCTGCCTTAGGTTGTGACCAGGCTTTTCTCTCTGCCTTAGGTTGTGACCAGGCTTTTCTCTCTGTCTTAGGTTGTGACCAGGCTTTTCTCTCTGCCTTAGGTTGTGACCAGGCTTTTCTCTCTGCCTTAGGTTGTGACCAGGCTTTTCTCTCTGCCTTAGGTTGTGACCAGGCTTTTCTCTCTGCCTTAGGTTGTGACCAGGCTTTTCTCTCTGCCTTAGGTTGTGACCAGGCTTTTCTCTTCGCAGATGAGTAAGGCTGGGAAGACCAAGGCTAATTTGAATGGAGTTTGAATAGGAGGGGGGGGGGGGGGCATGTCTGATAACATTAATATCTAAATACTGAATCGAGCAACTTCAACTGTCCTGGGAGAAACACAAAAGCCTGAGTAGACCATGAAATTAACCCATTTTGATCAGATTCTATAAATGTCTTAGCAGACCTACAAGCTCGTAGCGCCCACTATGAGCTTGTAGATCTGCTATTTTTCAATAGCTAAAGCTTAATGCTAACACCAAAAGGGGTTCCCGCCCAGAATGGGTTAATGACACTTTCAAACATGTTTGAAAGTGAAATAACACCTTTAACCATTTAAACCTGTGCTCTTAATGAAACCCCACCTCAATTACAGTTGGATTTGGGTCGATTTCTTCCTGTTTTACACCAAATATCTTTACGCAGAATGTCGCCAAAGTAGGCTTTACGAACTTGTAGATCAGACTTTATTTGTGGATATAATGTTTGCCCCATAATATGGATGCTAGAGTTCAAGTGGTTAAAAGGATTATGGACCATTTATTGATTTGATGATGCGATGTTTATTAGTTTGTGAAATCTGTCTGTCTGTCTCTGTATCACCTTCACTTGAAACGCTGCGACAACAACGCTCCACACGTCCCAAACTCTTCTCCCTTCTGGCTCCAAAACTATGGAATGCACTTCCCATTGCAGTCAGAACTGCAGCCTAAACTCCCAATCTTCCGCCGTAGTCTGAAAACCCACCTTTTCAGACTCCATCATGGCCCGTAGCACTTACTCTAGCCTGGCCCCTTAGATAGCACTTTATGTCGACTTAGATAGTATTTTAGACAGACTTATAGCTCGTTACGTAGACCGCACTAGAATTGCATTATATGTAGTCATAGCACTTTATAGTACACATGTATATTGTATAATATATAATATAGTATAGTATGTATAGTTGACATAGATACTCCACTATAACGTTCTTAGTTTATACACGATTCATGATAACTATTTATATATGTGATGTATGACATGCTTTTGTTTTTGCTTAAATGTAAGTCGCTCTGGATCAAGAACGTCTGCTAAATGCCTAAATTGTAAATTGTATCATGTGTATATATGGTCTACTTTACAGTGTGTGTTCCTGTACCGTGCTGAGGTGAAAATGAAGTGCTCCCTGGGATTCTGCTTGCTGCTGTTCTGTGCTCTGATGGGACTGGGTACGTTTGTTTTATTATGAATACAAATGTAATTGTCAAACCTTGTAACAAACCTTGGGTATTATCGATGTAGATTTGACATACTGATATTTGGAAGCCTGGGCCATGTACAGTACATAAATAAACTGACCACGAGTGGTGTAACTATAGCTGGCATGATGAAGAGCAAAGCCAAAACAACTTGCTAAATATATAGGCCTATATTATTGCTCTGTTTTGTCTGTGTGGAGGAGAAGGCGCCATGTGTATCCTTAGGTGCCCATGAACTGTCAACCCCATTATATTTGTTTCCCTGTAAAATTATAATAATTGTGATGTGCCGATTCAAATAAAGAACTAAAGTGTGTGTGTGTGTGTGTGTGTGTGTGTGTGTGTGTGTGTGTGTGTGTGTGTGTGTGTGTGTGTGTGTGTGTGTGTGTGTGTGTGTGTGTGTGTGCGTGCGTGCGTGCGTGCGTGCGTGCGTGTGCGACTGTGCGTGCGTGTGCGTGTGCGTGTGTACAGGGTCAGCTATAAGGTGCGTCAGCTGTAAGGATTACACGGGCAGCTGTACCAAACAAAAAGAGTGTAGCTATGACGATGCCTGTCTCACTCTCTACCAGAGAGGTAAGACGCCTGCCTGTCTGTCTGTCTGTCTGACTCTGTATCATAGTCATTTTATTAATTTAAAGGTGGTATAACAGCTATAGCGTAAGTGAGTTTCCTTTGTTAAAATAAGTGTTAAATAATTGCTACAGTGTTTGTTCAGTAACACGAGTCTCAAATGTCCCTCCAGCTCTTTAGTAAATACAAAATGCATGTTCAGGGTTAGCGTCGTTCTTTAGATCTCACACAGGATTCAGGATGACAAGAAACGAGCAGACAGAATTGCAACCATAACACATTTTAAGATGATGAATAAATGGGTACTGCTCATTCTGAATCATTTTAACTTAAGATGATTAATAAATGGGTACTGCTCATTCTGAATCATTTATGCTGATGAATAAATGGGTACTCCTCATTCTGAATCAACCATAACACGTGTACATTTTAAGATGATGAATAAATGGGTACTGCTCATTCTGAATCATTTATGCTGATGAATAAATGGGTACTCCTCATTCTGAATCATTTTAAGATGATGAATAAATGGGTACTCCTCATTCTGAATCATTTTAAGATGATGAATGGGTACGGCTCATTCTGAATCATTTTAAGAATGAATGAATCAACCATAACACATGTACATTTTAAGCTGATGAATAAATGGGTACTGCTCATTCTGAATCATTTTAAGATGATGAATAAATGGGTACTCCTCATTCTGAATGTGGGTATCTGAATGGGTACTCTTTTGAGTATTGATCATTTTGAGGTATTTACGTATTTTATTTTCAATACTTTTACTTCTATTCCACTACATCTCAGAGGCAACATATTGCACTTTTACTCCCAATACAATTATTTGAAAACTTTAGTTGCTATAGTTACCAAAATATAAACCTGTCTTCTTCTTGGTCATCTGTTGGATGGTAAACCATTAAAATATAAACCTGTCTTCTTCTTGGTCATCTGTTGGATGGTAAACCATTGGTCTGCTTCGACGTGCCGAACAGGAAGGGACGCTAAAAATATAATCACACCTGTGTGAAGTGAGGGGCGCTCTTATCATCATACATCATACATCATAATGCATCTCATTCCGGCCAATCACAATTTGCGTCCTCACTTTTCCGTCCTGTTTTGTGAGATAATAAATATGGACATAATTTGTTTGATTTCATGATTTCATTTTTCAGGTGGTCAGACGTTCCGTCAGTGTCTGAAATATTCAGACTGCGAGTACGGTCGACTCTCTCAGATGTTTCCTCACGTAAGTCTAACGTTCTGTCTGCCATGTTAGAGTCTGCCATGTTAGAGTCTGCCATGTTAGTGTCTGCCATGTTAGAGTCTGCCATGTTAGTGTCTGCCATGTTAGAGTCTGCCATGTTAGTGTCTGCCATGTTAGTGTCTGCCATGTTAGTGTCTGCCATGTTAGAGTCTGCCATGTTAGTGTCTGCCATGTTAGTGTCTGCCATGTTAGAGTCTGCCATGTTAGAGTCTGCCATGTTAGAGTCTGCCATGTTAGTGTCTGCCATGTTAGAGTCTGCCATGTTAGTGTCTGCCATGTTAGAGTCTGCCATGTTAGTGTCTGCCATGTTAGTGTCTGCCATGTTAGAGTCTGCCATGTTAGAGTCTGCCATGTTAGAGTCTGCCATGTTAGAGTCTGCCATGTTAGAGTCTGCCATGTTAGAGTCTGCCATGTTAGAGTCTGCCATGTTAGTGTCTGCCATGTTAGAGTCTGCCATGTTAGTGTCTGCCATGTTAGAGTCTGCCATGTTAGAGTCTGCCATGTTAGAGTCTGCCATGTTAGAGTCTGCCATGTTAGAGTCTGCCATGTTAGTGTCTGCCATGTTAGAGTCTGCCATGTTAGAGTCTGCCATGTTAGTGTCTGCCATGTTAGAGTCTGCCATGTTAGAGTCTGCCATGTTAGAGTCTGCCATGTTAGTGTCTGCCATGTTAGTGTCTGCCATGTTAGTGTCTGCCATGTTAGTGTCTGCCATGTTAGTGTCTGCCATGTTAGAGTCTGCCATGTTAGAGTCTGCCATGTTAGAGTCTGCCATGTTAGTGTCTGCCATGTTAGTGTCTGCCATGTTAGTGTCTGCCATGTTAGAGTCTGCCATGTTAGTGTCTGCCATGTTAGAGTCTGCCATGTTAGTGTCTGCCATGTTAGTGTCTGCCATGTTAGTGTCTGCCATGTTAGAGTCTGCCATGTTAGTGTCTGCCATGTTAGAGTCTGCCATGTTGGTGTCTGCCATGTTAGAGTCTGCCATGTTAGTGTCTGCCATGTTAGAGTCTGCCATGTTAGTGTCTGCCATGTTAGTGTCTGCCATGTTAGTGTCTGCCATGTTAGAGTCTGCCATGTTAGAGTCTGCCATGTTAGAGTCTGCCATGTTAGTGTCTGCCATGTTAGAGTCTGCCATGTTAGTGTCTGCCATGTTAGAGTCTGCCATGTTAGAGTCTGCCATGTTAGTGTCTGCCATGTTAGAGTCTGCCATGTTAGTGTCTGCCATGTTAGAGTCTGCCATGTTAGAGTCTGCCATGTTAGAGTCTGCCATGTTAGTGTCTGCCATGTTAGAGTCTGCCATGTTAGAGTCTGCCATGTTAGTGTCTGCCATGTTAGAGTCTGCCATGTTAGAGTCTGCCATGTTAGTGTCTGCCATGTTAGAGTCTGCCATGTTAGAGTCTGCCATGTTAGAGTCTGCCATGTTAGAGTCTGCCATGTTAGAGTCTGCCATGTTAGTGTCTGCCATGTTAGAGTCTGCCATGTTAGTGTCTGCCATGTTAGAGTCTGCCATGTTAGTGTCTGCCATGTTAGTGTCTGCCATGTTAGAGTCTGCCATGTTAGTGTCTGCCATGTTAGAGTCTGCCATGTTAGAGTCTGCCATGTTAGAGTCTGCCATGTTAGAGTCTGCCATGTTAGAGTCTGCCATGTTAGTGTCTGCCATGTTGGTGTCTGCCATGTTGGTGTCTGCCATGTTAGAGTCTGCCATGTTAGTGTCTGCCATGTTGGTGTCTGCCATGTTGGTGTCTGCCATGTTAGAGTCTGCCATGTTAGTGTCTGCCATGTTAGAGTCTGCCATGTTAGAGTCTGCCATGTTAGTGTCTGCCATGTTAGAGTCTGCCATG
This sequence comes from Protomyctophum parallelum, assembly GCF_964188405.1. Taxonomy (NCBI): domain Eukaryota; kingdom Metazoa; phylum Chordata; class Actinopteri; order Myctophiformes; family Myctophidae; genus Protomyctophum; species Protomyctophum parallelum. Next base: position 32,181,886 of record NC_139715.1, read on the forward strand.
TTAGTGTCTGCCATGTTAGAGTCTGCCATGTTAGAGTCTGCCATGTTAGAGTCTGCCATGTTAGTGTCTGCCATGTTAGAGTCTGCCATGTTAGAGTCTGCCATGTTAGAGTCTGCCATGTTAGTGTCTGCCATGTTAGAGTCTGCCATGTTAGAGTCTGCCATGTTAGAGTCTGCCATGTTAGAGTCTGCCATGTTAGAGTCTGCCATGTTAGTGTCTGCCATGTTAGAGTCTGCCATGTTAGAGTCTGCCATGTTAGTGTCTGCCATGTTAGAGTCTGCCATGTTAGTGTCTGCCATGTTAGTGTCTGCCATGTTAGAGTCTGCCATGTTAGAGTCTGCCATGTTAGAGTCTGCCATGTTAGAGTCTGCCATGTTAGTGTCTGCCATGTTAGAGTCTGCCATGTTAGAGTCTGCCATGTTAGAGTCTGCCATGTTAGAGTCTGCCATGTTAGAGTCTGCCATGTTAGAGTCTGCCATGTTAGAGTCTGCCATGTTAGAGTCTGCCATGTTAGAGTCTGCCATGTTAGAGTCTGCCATGTTAGTGTCTGCCATGTTAGAGTCTGCCATGTTAGAGTCTGCCATGTTAGTGTCTGCCATGTTAGTGTCTGCCATGTTAGTGTCTGCCATGTTAGAGTCTGCCATGTTAGAGTCTGCCATGTTAGAGTCTGCCATGTTAGAGTCTGCCATGTTAGTGTCTGCCATGTTAGTGTCTGCCATGTTAGAGTCTGCCATGTTAGTGTCTGCCATGTTAGTGTCTGCCATGTTAGAGTCTGCCATGTTAGAGTCTGCCATGTTAGAGTCTGCCATGTTAGTGTCTGCCATGTTAGAGTCTGCCATGTTAGTGTCTGCCATGTTAGAGTCTGCCATGTTAGTGTCTGCCATGTTAGTGTCTGCCATGTTAGAGTCTGCCATGTTAGAGTCTGCCATGTTAGAGTCTGCCATGTTAGAGTCTGCCATGTTAGAGTCTGCCATGTTAGAGTCTGCCATGTTAGAGTCTGCCATGTTAGTGTCTGCCATGTTAGAGTCTGCCATGTTAGTGTCTGCCATGTTAGAGTCTGCCATGTTAGAGTCTGCCATGTTAGAGTCTGCCATGTTAGAGTCTGCCATGTTAGAGTCTGCCATGTTAGTGTCTGCCATGTTAGAGTCTGCCATGTTAGAGTCTGCCATGTTAGAGTCTGCCATGTTAGAGTCTGCCATGTTAGTGTCTGCCATGTTAGTGTCTGCCATGTTAGAGTCTGCCATGTTAGAGTCTGCCATGTTAGTGTCTGCCATGTTAGAGTCTGCCATGTTAGAGTCTGCCATGTTAGAGTCTGCCATGTTAGAGTCTGCCATGTTAGTGTCTGCCATGTTAGTGTCTGCCATGTTAGTGTCTGCCATGTTAGTGTCTGCCATGTTAGTGTCTGCCATGTTAGAGTCTGCCATGTTAGAGTCTGCCATGTTAGAGTCTGCCATGTTAGTGTCTGCCATGTTAGTGTCTGCCATGTTAGTGTCTGCCATGTTAGAGTCTGCCATGTTAGTGTCTGCCATGTTAGAGTCTGCCATGTTAGTGTCTGCCATGTTAGTGTCTGCCATGTTAGTGTCTGCCATGTTAGAGTCTGCCATGTTAGTGTCTGCCATGTTAGAGTCTGCCATGTTGGTGTCTGCCATGTTAGAGTCTGCCATGTTAGTGTCTGCCATGTTAGAGTCTGCCATGTTAGAGTCTGCCATGTTAGAGTCTGCCATGTTAGTGTCTGCCATGTTAGAGTCTGCCATGTTAGTGTCTGCCATGTTAGAGTCTGCCATGTTAGAGTCTGCCATGTTAGTGTCTGCCATGTTAGAGTCTGCCATGTTAGTGTCTGCCATGTTAGAGTCTGCCATGTTAGAGTCTGCCATGTTAGAGTCTGCCATGTTAGTGTCTGCCATGTTAGAGTCTGCCATGTTAGAGTCTGCCATGTTAGTGTCTGCCATGTTAGAGTCTGCCATGTTAGAGTCTGCCATGTTAGTGTCTGCCATGTTAGAGTCTGCCATGTTAGAGTCTGCCATGTTAGAGTCTGCCATGTTAGAGTCTGCCATGTTAGAGTCTGCCATGTTAGTGTCTGCCATGTTAGAGTCTGCCATGTTAGTGTCTGCCATGTTAGAGTCTGCCATGTTAGTGTCTGCCATGTTAGTGTCTGCCATGTTAGAGTCTGCCATGTTAGTGTCTGCCATGTTAGAGTCTGCCATGTTAGAGTCTGCCATGTTAGAGTCTGCCATGTTAGAGTCTGCCATGTTAGAGTCTGCCATGTTAGTGTCTGCCATGTTGGTGTCTGCCATGTTGGTGTCTGCCATGTTAGAGTCTGCCATGTTAGTGTCTGCCATGTTGGTGTCTGCCATGTTGGTGTCTGCCATGTTAGAGTCTGCCATGTTAGTGTCTGCCATGTTAGAGTCTGCCATGTTAGAGTCTGCCATGTTAGTGTCTGCCATGTTAGAGTCTGCCATGTTAGAGTCTGCCATGTTAGAGTCTGCCATGTTAGTGTCTGCCATGTTAGAGTCTGCCATGTTAGAGTCTGCCATGTTAGAGTCTGCCATGTTAGTGTCTGCCATGTTAGAGTCTGCCATGTTAGAGTCTGCCATGTTAGAGTCTGCCATGTTAGAGTCTGCCATGTTAGTGTCTGCCATGTTAGAGTCTGCCATGTTAGAGTCTGCCATGTTAGTGTCTGCCATGTTAGAGTCTGCCATGTTAGTGTCTGCCATGTTAGTGTCTGCCATGTTAGAGTCTGCCATGTTAGAGTCTGCCATGTTAGAGTCTGCCATGTTAGAGTCTGCCATGTTAGAGTCTGCCATGTTAGTGTCTGCCATGTTAGAGTCTGCCATGTTAGAGTCTGCCATGTTAGAGTCTGCCATGTTAGAGTCTGCCATGTTAGTGTCTGCCATGTTAGAGTCTGCCATGTTAGAGTCTGCCATGTTGGTGTCTGCCATGTTAGAGTCTGCCATGTTAGAGTCTGCCATGTTAGAGTCTGCCATGTTAGAGTCTGCCATGTTAGTGTCTGCCATGTTAGAGTCTGCCATGTTAGTGTCTGCCATGTTAGAGTCTGCCATGTTGGTGTCTGCCATGTTGGTGTCTGCCATGTTGGTGTCTGCCATGTTGGTGTCTGCCATGTTAGAGTCTGCCATGTTAGAGTCTGCCATGTTAGTGTCTGCCATGTTAGAGTCTGCCATGTTAGAGTCTGCCATGTTAGTGTCTGCCATGTTAGTGTCTGCCATGTTAGAGTCTGCCATGTTAGAGTCTGCCATGTTAGAGTCTGCCATGTTGGTGTCTGCCATGTTAGAGTCTGCCATGTTAGAGTCTGCCATGTTAGTGTCTGCCATGTTAGAGTCTGCCATGTTAGAGTCTGCCATGTTAGTGTCTGCCATGTTAGAGTCTGCCATGTTAGAGTCTGCCATGTTAGAGTCTGCCATGTTAGAGTCTGCCATGTTAGAGTCTGCCATGTTAGTGTCTGCCATGTTAGAGTCTGCCATGTTAGAGTCTGCCATGTTAGAGTCTGCCATGTTAGAGTCTGCCATGTTAGTGTCTGCCATGTTAGAGTCTGCCATGTTAGAGTCTGCCATGTTAGTGTCTGCCATGTTAGAGTCTGCCATGTTAGTGTCTGCCATGTTAGAGTCTGCCATGTTAGAGTCTGCCATGTTAGAGTCTGCCATGTTAGAGTCTGCCATGTTAGAGTCTGCCATGTTAGAGTCTGCCATGTTAGAGTCTGCCATGTTAGTGTCTGCCATGTTAGTGTCTGCCATGTTAGTGTCTGCCATGTTAGTGTCTGCCATGTTAGTGTCTGCCATGGCACCCTTGGCCTAGGGCACGGGTTCTTAACCTGTGGGTCGCGACCCAGGGGGGGTCGCCGGATTATTTTGGGGAGTCCTCCCCCAAAAAGAAAAAAGATTTTGTTTTGCAACTGAATGGCTGGAAAATTGAAATATTTTTTTTTTTTAAAAGGCATATCTCTTCAAATGGGGGTCTCTGGCATATCTCTTCAAATGTGGGTCCACGGGCTTTCAATTTGGGGGTCCTTGACGTGAAAACGTTTGGGAACCACTGCTCTAGGCAACAAGCAGCATTGTTACCATATCCCAAAGGGATGGGGCAACATTGTTCCCATATCCCAAAGGGATGGGGCACCATTGATTTGTTCCCATATCCCAAAGGGATGGGGCAACATTGTTCCCATATCCCAAAGGGATGGGGCACCATTGATTTGTTCCCATATCCCAAAGGGATGTGGCCAGCATGTGTATATATAATGCTGTAATACTAGAATAGTTAGAAGTGTCATTTCTGAATAATATTTAATGGTTTCTTTTAATCGTTTCAGGTCTCCAGTTTTACCTTCAAGTGCTGCAACTCTGACCTGTGTAACTCCGCCCCCTCTTCAGCCACCAGCTCTCTGATTGGTCTACTGGCCTCCGTGGGCATAGTCTATTGGTGGACACAGTGAACACACGCGCGCACACACACACACACACACACACACACACACACACACACACACACACATGCACTAAATACACATATATACACACACACACACTAAATACAAATAACATTCACACTAAACCCGTTCTGACAACCAAACGCACACATCAAATGGAAACAATAGAAACACACTGTAAAAAACAACAGAAAGAACGCACCAGTGTTTCCCAAACTGTGGGCGGGGCCTATTTTCCCATTTTTATGGGTTATATAAGTTTTTCTTTTATTCCAACATTTTGTGCAATATTTATTCTGAAAGACTTTCAAAAATAAAATGGAAATTTATATATAAACACATCACATGTCTCTTAAAACACATTGACTGCCAAAGACGTCGACTCTCTAGCAAATAGGAAATCATGTGAAACTGCCACCGTCCGCTGTTGGAATTGGAGAAATGGCTTTTTCTTGGCGTTCGTGTTCTCTCTTCTGCATTTTTGGCGATACATGCTCTATTCAACTGCCAATAACTAGGGAATGGAGGGTCGCGATGACACATTTTTCTTTGTTGCTGGAACTACAGACGCACCTCTGTGTTTTCCAACGCTCGGGGGAAATCCATCGTATACTGAAAGCTTATATTCTGACGAGTTGAAAAGGCATGAGGATTAATCAATGAATTGACTCTGGCAGAGTGGATTAATCAATGAATTGACTCTGGCAGAGTGGATTAATCAATGAATTGACTCTGGCAGAGTGGATGAATCAATGAATTGACTCTGGCAGAGTGGATTAATCAATGAATTGACTCTGGCAGAGTGGTGGTCAGTCAATGTGTTCAGGGTTCTGGAGGTAACGGGTTTGGGAGCCACTGGTTGCACTGCACCCTTTTCATCCAGCAGAGGGTGCAGTCGTGCCATATACACTAACGACTCTTAACTGTATATCTAAAACACAAACGCACTAAATAGAAACACAAACGAAGGCATAAACTATACAGTCTGGAGCAGTGGTTCTCAACCTGTGGGTCGGGACCCCACTCCCACATGATCTGATAAATGTAAGGTTCCATTAGCCTCGGTCCAAAGCCTTTTACTCGCCTGCGAAGAGGAAAGCCTGGCCGGCCCAGGCCGTAGCGTAACGGTCTGGGCACCGGACTGGTGATCCAGTCGCGGTGTGCCGCGGGTTCGACTCCCGGTCCCGACACGGCCCTTACCGCATGTCATCCCCCCATCTCTCTCCCGTTTCCTGTCAGCCTACTATCTGTCCCTTAAAAAATCAATAAAAGGCGTAAGCCGCAAAAAAAAATATCTTTAAAAAAAAAAAAGGAAAGCCTGGCCACGATCTAAGGCAGAGAGTGTATCGGGCCGGAACATCCGCCAGGTGTATTTCCACCCGGATATGATATAATTCGACCAATCACAACCCTTGTTTCATTCACGGAGAAATGTAAACGGACTTGTATAAGGCGTCAACGTCATGTTCTTTTGCGGTACTTCTTCCGTATTAGCCTCTGGTGGAAACCACTCCCCCTGCTGGACAACGTTTGCATTCTGCCAGAAGGGAGTCTGGTCTCTCTCGGGCAGAGACGATGTACTCCGAACCTTATTCTTATCGGAGTATATATATATATATATATATATATATATATATATATATATATATATATATATATTCATCGTTTCTGCTTAACCCACTCTGAACGGGTCAGAATGGGTTAATCAGACCAATGTGTGTCCAGTGGGAAACCTCGTATGAATCTGATCTCAGGTCAGAATGGGATATATATAGAGAGAGCCCAGATGCAGGCAGGAGGAGGGAACTTGTGAACTCAATACTGCCTCCATCTGGCGGAGTCGGGTTACTTCCCTATATAAAGTAACAATGTAATCCGGCTGGTGCCTTAATTGGACGATTAAGACGAACAGTTTGAGAATCACTGGCTTTTAATTAAGGTGCCTGGCTGAAAGTTCCCCCCCCCCCCCCCCCCCCGCCGTTTCCACGTTTAATGCATCAGTAATTCAAAACATTCCAAATCTGCATTAAATATATCAATAAATGTAAATAAATAATCGTGTTTTTGGCTTCTGTCCTTTGTGAGGATGTTTCCTTGTGGATGTGCGGGTGGACAGTAGGGTGGACAGTAGGGTGGACAGTAGGGTGACCAGATCCAAACTGTTCATTTGAGGGACAGAAGTATGGCTTGTGTGGGACAAGTGGGATGGGGGGACACCCCGTCCCCCCATCCCACTTGTCCCACACAAGCGATACTGCAGTACCGGGTTAGCAACTCACTACTTGAGTTGCTATTTGAGTGCTATATTAAATGCCTTGATGTCATATTCGACCATATAGGCCTATTGGCTATCATTAATAAACTCCTCTGGTGTCTCACATTTTGTTTTAAAATCATGCTTTATTTTTATTTGTATGCTATTTTAACAGGCTTTTTAAGCCTGTTATCTTGCAGGAAGAGTCAATGAGAGAGCTTTACAACAGAAGGCCAACTATTAGGGGACTAAACTATTAGGGTATTTGAACACTGATGCAATTGCCTGCCAGTCACAATGTGGGACAGGGTCTCAATTTGTGGGACGCCTGAAAAGTCTTAAAAATGAGGGACTGTCCCACGCAAAGAGGGACATGTGGTCACCCTAGTGGACAGTAGTGGTCTAGTAGTGGTTTTCCAGCGGGGTTTGTCCTAATATATTCCCATTTGTAGATACTGGCTTTCCTGAGGAGCAGCGACTGGGTGCTCTTTGTGACCTGGGAGTTGTAGAGGATGAGTTTCTTTTTGTTTTCTACTGTCCACTATACCATGATTTAAGAAACCAGTAAGAACCATTCAAACCATTATGGATGGGCCAGTAATAACCATTCAAACCATTATGGGTGGGCCAGTAATAACCTTCCAACCATTATGGGTGGGCCAGTAAGAACCATTCAAACCATTATGGATGGGCCAGTAATAACCTTCCAACCATTCAAACCATTATGGGTGGGCCAGTAGGAACCATCCATTCAAAGAACATTGTTTTCTAAGTGGACCTGAATGCTTCTTGCACACATAAAGACCCCCAGGAAAGTGTTCTAAATCCTCTAACCGTCATTAACATATATTATTTTGCAAAAAGGGTGAAGTGTCCCTTTAATGATGTAAAGTCCAATTGTTGGTGACAGCTATAAGGGTCAAAGACCCAGTTAAGTCTTGTAAAGTCGGGTGAAAAACCTTTGCCGACGTATTTTTGAGGACAGGTTTAATGTTTGTCTTTAGTTCAATGTTTGCCATTGACAATGAAGGGAAAACCTATGTCATTTTGTAACTCATTATGTCATATTGTCTCTTTATTCTTAATGACATTTAATGTTTGTGTTGGCACCGTTTGTTTTACATCACCATTACATCACCTAATCAACATGAGTTAGACTTTAATATATTAGCGCCCCTCACTTCACAAGGGTGTGATTTTGAATCTCTACAAGCCAGGAAATTCTATTATTTATTGGTGTGTTCAAAGTTAACTCTGGATCGGGAGTTGTACTTATATTATGTTCGTCATATTGATGATGCAATATTATTGACATGTATGTCGGTAAATATTTCGACCAAACTGAAGAGAATGTCTTAATGTGTTTATTACACCACTGTCTCACCTTGGAACCAGCATTGCAAAATGTTGTGCATATCAACTAATAAATGTATAATGTAATGATAAATGATATAAAGGGTATTTGTGTATGTTGCACTTTATATATGTACTGTATCTGAACTGAATGAAATAGGTTTTATTTTATTACACATTGGTTTCTCTGGGCTGAGCACGGAATATTGTGGTTTTCAGCTCTTTTCACTCACGGCGTAATGTAGCACTGTTTGTAATATTGTGTAGAATATTTCATGTATTTCACGCATACACGCACACGCACGCACATAGACGCACACACACACACACACACACACACACACACACACACACACACACACACACACACACACACACACACATAGCCACGCACACATTACACCACACACACAAAGAGGCCCCCCCTCACTTCACAAACCACACCACCCCTCCCCCTTCACGGAGAGTATA
>NC_139715.1:32195404-32262904 GCF_964188405.1 Protomyctophum parallelum
TAAATATCTGTCTGACTGCCCCCCTGGTTTAATATCTGTCTGACTGCCCCCCTGGTTAAATATCTGTCTGACTGCCCCCCTGGTTAAATATCTGTCTGACTGCCCCCCTGGTTAAATATCTGTCTGACTGCCCCCCTGGTTAAATATCTGTCTGACTGCCCCCCTGGTTAAATATCTGTCTGACTGCCCCCCTGGTTAAATATCTGTCTGACTGCCCCCCTGGTTAAATATCTGTCTGACTGCCCCCCTGGTTAAATATCTGTCTGACTGCCCCCCGGGTCGCTACTCTAAACTCTGAGTAGGCATTCCTGCATAACTTCCGTGTTTTTGATGCTAGGACAAATAAAGAGGATAGTGCACGGAGGTGCGGCCTAGGCTCCTGCGGGAGGTTTGCACATGCTCAGTGTAAACAGGAACTGCGATGATTGAGTGCTCCAGCAGAGGTGCTAGATGTGCATGAGAGTTGCTGACCCTGAACTGAAATAGTAAAAAGGATATCACAAAAAGAGAATAGTACAAAGTTGATTTTGTTTTTATTTAAAAAAGTATATCGATTTCATAACTGTGGAAAATGTTTTGTGTATAACAGACTGAAAGATAAAGGACAGGTACATTTACTAAATGTTAATGTTTTTGTATATTTTCTTTTGTGGATTTTCCATGTTCTTTAGTACATGTGTCAAACTTTTATTTTTGTGAAATGACAAAGGAACATGGCTACTGTTCATTCAAGTGCTGTGGGAGATACAAAACATTTGAAAGGGGAAGGGTGACGGCTGTTTAATTCTCTCAACTGTTCTGGATCTCATTATTTACATCACGAGTTATGAGCTTTCTATCTAGCACCTGTGCTGGAACACTCCATCATCGCAGTTCCTGTTTACACTGAGCATGTGCAGGAGCCCCCAGGAGCCTAGGCCGCGTTTGATGATGTCACTCTGGGTCCCGGGACCCATTACACTGAACACCTATTTACATCACTGGGGTTTCATTTATCCACGGGTCCGTTTCGCTCCGCACCATGTTTATCTACGGGTGAACATTTGACTAACGGCAGATCTACAAGCTCACAATGCTCGCACGATTTGAGCTTGTAGATCGACTATTTTTGGCCAAGAGACTTGCCGTAGAGGGCAAAAGGAGTTGACCCTGGTCAACTAAATGTGAAGTGTATAAAGTTGGGTCTGAACTTGAAGGCAGATTGATGCACAAATCCAGCTCTTATCAGATCTATGTTTTCTACCTCAGATACCCGTCCAGACCAGGACCTACCTAAACCAAGACGCTGCTGTGACCAATGTGGAAGAGGCTTCACTTCAGTTTACAATCTCAAAATCCACCAAAGAATTCACACCGGAGAGAGGCCTTACAGCTGTGACCAATGTGGGAAAAGCTTTGCTGAAATGTCTACCCTGAAGAAACACAAGAGAACGCACACTGGAGAGAGGCCTTACAGCTGTGACCAATGTGGGAAAAGCTTTGCTGAAATGTCTACCCTGAAGAAACACAAGAGAATGCACACTGGAGAGAGGCCTTACAGCTGTGATCAATGTGGGAAAAGCTTTGCTGTAATGTCTACCCTGAAGACACACAAGAGAATGCACACTGGAGAGAGGCCTTACAGCTGTGACCAATGTGGGAAAAGCTTTGCTGTAATGTCTACCCTGAAGACACACAAGAGAATGCACACTGGAGAGAGGCCTTACAGCTGTGCCCAATGTGGGAAAAGCTTTGCTGAAATGTCTACCCTGAAGAAACACAAGAGAACGCACACTGGTGTGTGTGTGTGTGTGTGTGTGTGTGTGTGTGTGTGTGTGTGTGTGTGTGTGTGTGTGTGTGTGTGTGTGTGTGTGTGTGTGTGTGTGTGTGTGTGTGTGTGTGTGTGTGTGTGTGTTCAGAGCTTGGCCCGTCCAATCACAAGTTCTGGATTGCGTAAACTTTCCCCTATATAGCCTGCTCGGCCAGCGGTTCGCCGTGCATGAGACGTGTCGAGGGGGACCACATAAGGGTGTGTGTGTGTGTGTGACTGTGTGTGTGTGTGTGTGTGACTGTGTGTGTGTGTGTGTGACTGTGTGTGTGACTGTGTGTGTGTGTGTGTGTGTGTGTGTATGTCTGTGTGTGTGACTGTGTGTGTGTGTGTGTGTGTGTGAGACTGTGTGTGTGTGTGTGTGTGTGTGTGTGACTGTGTGTGTGTGTGTGTGTCTGTGTGTGTGTGTGTGTGAGACTGTGTGTGTGACTGTGTGTGTGTGTGTGTGTGTCTGTGTGTGTGTGTGTGTGACTGTGTGTGTGACTGTGTGTGTGTGTGTGACTGTGTGTGTGTGTGTGTGTGTGACTGTGTGTGTGACTGTGTGTGTGTGTGTGTGACTGTGTGTGTGTGTGTGATTTGTGTGTGACTGTGTGTGTGTGTGTGTGTGTGTGTGTGTGTGTGTGTGACTGTGTGTGTGTGTGTGTGTGTGTGTGTGTGTGTGTGTGTGTCCGTCCTATAAATACTCAGAACATACGCAACTTTATGGTTATTTTTTAAATAAATGGGACCATCATTTTCCAAAAAGAATATTATGACATTAGAAATGAGACTTTAAACTAGTGACTGGAAGCAGAAAGTATTCATGACCATGTTTATTAAGGTAATACAGTCTAGGTGAAGTTGGGCCCAAATACATGGGCCTCTATGGGGCTATGGGTTTTTTGGGCCCAATGACAGACAGCGCCACAACAGGCCATTATATGAACTTTCAGGAAGCCTGAATTGCCACGCTGATTAGAGGCCCTCTAAGGTGAAACGCGTCCAAAATCCAGTGGGAAGATGCAAGTTGGAACATCATCTGTGTAGAGCATGTCATTATCTGTGGGAAGGGCAGTAATACGGTTTATATAAAGTCAAAATGTTCTCAGTCTGTCTGCAACACAACGCAGCTCCTCTGTGATTAAACTCTCGGGGCGGTGCGAGTGACTGACAAACATAATTGCTAATCTGAATACCAAGGTTATTTTGGCATCGGGTCCGGTCGAGACCAGACGGTCAGACCGGGTCTAATATATTTTAAATGGGACAGCGGTTTTCCGCTGTCCCATTTCAGACATTATTTAGTGCAGGTTCATTCACGTGCATTTATCTAAAACTGAAAACACCTGTGGTCATGTCATAATACCTATGTACGGTATGGGTAACCAGACAGTGGCCTTGTGGTTAGAGTATCCGCCCTGAAACTAGGAGGTCGGGGGTTCGATCCCCGGCCGGGTCATACCAAAGACTGTAAAAAAGGGGACCCAGTGCCTCCCTGCTTGGCACTCAGCATCAAAGGGTTGGATTGGGGGTCAAATCTACTAATGATTCCCGAGCACGGCGCACGCTGTGGCTCACCGCTCCAAGAGATGGGTCAGATGTGGAGAACAAATGTCACTGCGGTAACGTGTGTGACTAACGTGTACGACTTTGACTTTGACCCAACTTTGACATGACATGACCACCTGTTTTTAGTTTTAGATAAATTAAACATGTGAGTTTCAGTGATGCAAATAGCCTGCATCCTTAGACCTTAGAGTATATATATTTATAGAGAAGGCACCCAGAGGAAATCTTGAGGCGAAATGGACATAGTGGCCGAATGAAGGTATTGCAGCCTGGCCCCAAACACATAAACGCGCTGTCCGTTGACTAACATTGTACACGTTCACGACGGACGACGCTCGTGCGCGTTCAACGGCAGCGCGTTCATGTGTTTGGGGCCACTCACCATTGCAATCCGTCCCAGAATGCACTCTGTTCCTACCAGGAAGGAGGAGTGAATCCGCCTCATGCGCTTTTGAGCAACTTAATGCAAGTGGATAGGAGGAGAACTCGGGTGTCTTCTCTATAGATATATAACTCTATGCCTTAGACTCACTAAATTGAGAAAAGACTCAATCATGTCACCCTCCGGGGGTCCTGGGATGCAATACTGTACTCAGTAATGTAATTATAGTAGGACCCTGGGACCCATCTAAAAGACCACCTCTGGGTCCCGGGACCCATTACATTGAACACCTATTTACATCACTGGGGTTTCATTTATCCACGGGTCCGTTTCGGTCCGCACCATGTTTATCTACGGGTGAACATTTAACTAACGGCAGATCTACAAGCTCACAATGCTCGCACGATTTGAGCTTGTAGATCGACTATTTTTGGCCAAGAGACTTGCCGTAGAGGGAAAAAGGAGTTGACCCTGGTCAACTAAATATATACAGTAGTGTGAAGTGTATAAAGTTGGGTCTGAACTTGAAGGCAGATTGATGCACGAATCCAGCTCTTATCAGATCTATGTTTTCTACCTCAGATACCCGTCCAGACCAGGACCTACCTAAACCAAGACCAGGACCACCAGACCACCAGGACCTACCTAAACCAAGACCAGGACCACCAGACCACCAGGACCTACCTAAACCAAGACCAGGACCACCAGACCACCAGGACCTACCTAAACCAAGACCAGGACCACCAGACCACCAGGACCTACCTAAACCAAGACCAGGACCACCAGACCACCAGGACCTACCTAAACCAAGACCAGGACCACCAGACCACCAGGACCTACCTAAACCAAGACCAGGACCACCAGACCACCAGGACCTACCTAAACCAAGACCAGGACCACCAGACCACCAGGACCTACCTAAACCAAGACCAGGACCACCAGACCACCAGGACCTACCTAAACCAAGACCAGGACCACCAGACCACCAGGACCTACCTAAACCAAGACCAGGACCACCAGACCACCAGGACCTACCTAAACCAAGACCAGGACCACCAGACCACCAGGACCTACCTAAACCAAGACCAGGACCACCAGACCACCAGGACCTACCTAAACCAAGACGCTGCTGTGACCAATGTGGAAGAGGCTTCACTTCAGTTTACAATCTCAAACTCCACCAAAGAATTCACACTGGAGAGAGGCCTTACAGCTGTGATCAATGTGGGAAAAGCTTTGCTGACATTTCTAACCTGAAGACACACAAGAGAATGCACACTGGAGAGAGGCCTTACAGCTGTGACCAATGTGGGTCAAAGTTCACTCAACTGTCTCAACTCAAGACACACAAGAGAATGCACACTGGAGAGAGGCCTTACAGCTGTGACCAATGTGGGAAAAGCTTTGCTCAAATGTCTACCCTGAAGAAACACAAGAGATTTCACACTGGAGAGAGGCCTTACAGCTGTGACCAATGTGGGAAAAGCTTTGCTCAAATGTCTACCCTGGAGAAACACAAGGGAATGCACACTGGAGAGAGGCCTTACAGCTGTGATCAATGTGGGAAAAGTTTTGCTGACATGTCTAACCTGAAGACACACAAGAGAATGCACACTGGAGAGAGGCCTTACAGCTGTGATCAATGTGGGAAAAGCTTTGCTGACATGTCTAACCTGAAGACACACAAGAGAATGCACACTGGAGAGAGGCCTTACAGCTGTGACCAATGAGGGAAAAGCTTTGCTCAAATGTCTACCCTGGAGAAACACAAGAGATTTCACACTGGAGAGAGGCCTTACAGCTGTGATCAATGTGGGACAAAGTTCACTCAACTGTCTCACCTCAAGACACACAAGAGAATGCACACTGGAGAGAGGCCTTACAGCTGTGATCAATGTGGCAAAAGCTTTGCTGACATGTCTAACCTGAAGACACACAAGAGAATGCACACTGGAGAGAGGCCTTACAGCTGTGATCAATGTGGGACAAAGTTCACTCAACTGTCTCACCTCAAGACACACAAGAGAATTCACACTGGAGAGAGGCCTTACAGCTGTGATCAATGTGGGAAAAGCTTTGCTGACATGTCTAACCTGAAGACACACAAGAGAATGCACACTGGAGAGAGGCCTTACAGCTGTGATCAATGTGGGAAAAGCTTTGCTGAAATGTCTACCCTGAAGAAACACAAGAGAATGCACACTGGAGAGAGGCCTTACAGCTGTGATCAATGTGGGAAAAGCTTCACACAACTTAATAGCCTTGTGACACACCAGATAATTCACACTGGAGAGAGGCCTTACAGCTGTGATCAATGTGGGAAAAGCTTTGCTGTAATGTCTACCCTGAAGAGACACAAGAGAATGCACACTGGAGAGAGGCCTTACAGCTGTGACCAATGTGGGAAAAGCTTCAAACGACTGAATAACCTTGTGACCCACAAGATAATTCACAGAGGAGAGAAGCCTTTTGGGTGTGATAAATGTGGAAAGTTTTATACTCGGTATAGAACATTAAAAACTCATCGGTGCATCCATGCTGGAGAGTGAAGCCTTCCTACTGTGACCAATCCAAGAATCCGTCTCCATTCAAAAGGAGGAACTTTAAGACCACCTTTTACTTCAGTACGTTTTTTCTAATCAGTTTCTTTAACTCAGATCCAAGCTGCCAATATTTTCATAGTAATTTGCTTAACTGACCAAATTTAAAAGATTAAAAGATCCTCTGTTATTTCTACCTTTCTTCCCCCCCCCACCTCCCAACACATGCACACGCACCCACACACACACACACACACACACACACACACACACACACACACACACACACACACACACACACACACACTTTCTGCATTTGAGCTGTAAAGGACAGTCTGAACTCTAAAAAAGATCACACCCATGTGAAGTTGATGGGCGCTTTTATCATTATACATCTCATGAACAACAGAATTTATGTGATTGGTTAGCCGATTTCCTCGTCTACATATGACGTAAATTTCCTTTCATTGTCAATATTTAATGTTCGTGTTGCCACAAATTTACACCATATTTGGTGGACATTTGACCTAATTTCTCCTTTCATTGTCCATGGCAAATATTGAGACGTGTGAGGACAAAAGCTGTATATAGAAATAGGATAGTGATTTGATGCTTGTTGTTATGACACTTTGTATCATTCTTAAAGTGCATTTAGATTTGTGTTCCACTCCCCCCCCCCCCATGATGTTTAAAACTTTTAATACTGAGTGTGGAAAATATTGTTTGCACAATTTAGGAAATTGTTTGCCCTCTACATCCACTCCTCTGACACTTTCTTTGTTATTTGTGATCCTAAGATCAAAATAATTCAAAAGACCGTTCACAGTCACTCACAGTTCTGAGTGTTTCAGGGGACTGTATAGGTATATATTCTGTAAGTAAAACTTAGTTTGTGATGTCTCTGAAATGGTGCATCTTGTCAGGTATCAATACCAATAGCAGCAAGTGTTTGTATTAACAGCTATATTTGATTTGCAAGTTAAAGTGCCCATTTATATTGCCTCGAAATGTATTAATGTTCCCATATTTTAAACGGCTTCATGCTGCCCGTTGTACTAATCTTATATGGGCAATATTTACAGGGAAAGGAGTTTGTTTAGTATTGTCTTGAGCAGTGATGGGTAGTGGGCAATGATGACCCAAATCAAATGCATGAGGATAACGTAATAGGCTGACAAACGCAATTGATCATAAATGTTTAAGAGATGCAACATTTTATCAGGCTTTTTCATGTAGTTGAGGACTTTCTTAGCATTCCCATTAACCCACACACCGTGATTTAGCACTAAACTACACTGAGTGACACAAGCCATAGGCTAACTGTCTAGTATTTGCTGCAACGTAAATTCTGATAAAATATCTTGTTTACTGTACATCTGCTTGATTGATCTTTGTCTATTAACATAATATCATTGATAGATTGCATAGATTGCTGTCTGTGTATCTTGGCCTTAACTCAGTCCTGAATGATGTCTGTTGATTTGAATAAAGCAAAAGTTCATCTGTTTGTACCAAATGATTTGACTTATTAAGGTTCCGTATGATCTGACATGAGATGTACGATAAAAACACTGTTTGCTTGCTATTTGCTCTGCATTATTCCAGCATAAGTATGTCATTTGTATTAACTGGGAAGTTGGGAAACACCAGAGGGAGTTCAACAAAGCATTTTCAACCCAGATTCGGCACAAACAAGGAACTAAATTATTTTCGCTCCCATGCCACCAAAATGTGGAACACCCTACCAACAGCCATTAGGACATGCGAATGCCTTGACTCCTTCCAAACCGCTCTCAAAAGGCACTTACGGACGGCTGTAATTCTAAACTGGCCCCCGTAAAATCTGAATCCCCCCCCGTCCCCTTTCCCCCTTACTGTATGTTTCCTTTGCCTTTTTACCTCCTTACATGATTTCCTGTGTTTTATATAGAAGTGAATATTTGTACGTCTCTAAATGTTATGATGAATTGAAAATGGTGGACCCTGTTGTAAACAAGTGTAATACTGTATGGTAACAGTGACATGTACCAATACATCCATACTGTACTGTGAATAAATACTTCAATCAATCAATCAATCACAAACGCACTTCTCCTGGCGATCCCAAACCAGTTTCATTTTCAGCCAGGTTTCATTTCACTATGACTAATAGTAATAAAATACAAAGAAAACTAGTACTTAAATAAAGCAGAGTTTGTGCTTCATGTGTTTTTCTGTGCTGCACAAAACGTGTTTAACACCATGAAATAAGTATGGTGTAAATATATATATATTTGAGGCAAAACCATATTAAAATGCTTTAATTCTAGTCCTTAGCTTCAGGACGGAAGGAGCTTGAACTGTTATTAATTGTTAGGTGTCTCTATTCAAGGACATATACCTATAACTCCTGATGGTCAGAGTGGGGGTCCCGTTGGCTCATTAAAGTTAAAATCTGCCCTTGCCAAGGATTCAGAGCGTTTTCACTTACCTTAGAAAAATCATAGAATATTATCCACCTCTCTGTCTCCATGACCTACTGTCATGAAATTAATGAATAAATAAATACATACATTGTGCGTGTGTGTTTGTGTGTGCGTGCGTGCGGGGGGGAGGTTCCTTGAGCTGCGGTGCACGGGATGCGCATGCGTCCTCAGGTCGCTCACACACACCCACGCTGCTAGAGTGTTTGTTGCTACAATAAGCCGTTTGTTTTCATGAATAACTCGTAAACATAACATTTCATTGACATGGACATCGATCAGGCCGTCGGTGTTTTTACCAGGCTGGAGGAAAACAACAACAAAAAGCTTCTACAAGAAGCTGTGGAAACTAACAGTCCTCAGTCTGCGGTCTATCAAACTATCAGGTGAGTGTTTGCAGGTGTTGGCTTGGGCTACCTGTCGGCTTATTTAGCTCAGTGGTTTTCAAGGTCCATTAGGCTATTTATTCTGCTTTTGAGCCACGGACCACCGTTTGATGACATCTAGCGGCTAGATGTCATCAAACGGTGGTCCGGCTCAAATGGGTCTGATAATCAGACCCATTTGAGCCACGGACCACCATTTGATGACATCTAGCCTCTCAGACCCATTTGAGCCACGGAACCTCCATTTGATGACATTTAGCCTCTCAGACCCATTTGAGCCACGGAACCTCCATCTGATGACATTTAGCCTCTCAGACCCATCTGAGCCACGGAACCACCATTTGATGACATTTAGCCTCTCAGACCCATTTGAGCCACGGAACCACCATTTGATGAGATTTAGCCTCTCAGACCCATTTGAGCCACGGAACCACCATTTGATGACATTTAGCCTCTCAGACCCATTTGAGCCACGGAACCTCCATCTGATGACATTTAGCCTCTCAGACCCATCTGAGCCACGGAACCACCATTTGATGACATTTAGCCTCTCAGACCCATTTGAGCCACGGAACCACCATTTGATGAGATTTAGCCTCTCAGACCCATTTGAACCACGGACCACCATTTGATGACATTTAGCCTCTCAGACCCATTTGAGCCACGGAACCACCATTTGATGAGATTTAGCCTCTCAGACCCATTTGAGCCACGGACCACCATCTGATGACATTTAGCCTCTCAGACCCATTTGAGCCACGGACCACCATCTGATGACATTTAGCCTCTCAGACCCATTTGAGCCACGGAACCACCATCTGATGACATTTAGCCTCTCAGACCCATTTGAGCCACGGACCACCATTTGATGACATTTAGCCTCTCAGACCCATTTGAGCCACGGAACCACCATTTGATGACATTTAGCCTCTCAGACCCATTTGAGCCACGGAACCACCATTTGATGACATTTAGCCTCTCAGACCCATTTGAGCCACGGAACCACCATTTGATGACATTTAGCCTCTCAGACCCATTTGAGCCACGGAACCACCATTTGATGACATTTAGCCTCTCAGACCCATTTGAGCCACGGAACCACCATTTGATGACATTTAGCCTCTCAGACCCATTTGAGCCACGGAACCACCATTTGATGACATTTAGCCTCTCAGACCCATTTGAGCCACGGACCACCATTTGATGACATTTAGCCTCTCAGACCCATTTGAGCCACGGAACCACCATTTGATGACATTTAGCCTCTCAGACCCATTTGAGCCACGGACCACCATTTGATGACATTTAGCCTCTCAGACCCATTTGAGCCACGGACCACCATTTGATGACATTTAGCCTCTCAGACCCATTTGAGCCACGGAACCACCATTTGATGACATTTAGCCTCTCAGACCCATTTGAGCCACGGACCACCATCTGATGACATTTAGCCTCTCAGACCCATTTGAGCCACGGAACCACCATCTGATGACATTTAGCCTCTCAGACCCATTTGAGCCACGGACCACCATCTGATGACATTTAGCCTCTCAGACCCATTTGATGACATTTCGCCTCTCAGACCCATTTGATGACATTTAGCCTCTCAGACCCATTTGATGACATTTACTTAGCCTCTCAGACCCATTTGATGACATTTAGCCTCTCAGACCCATTTGATGACATTTAGCCTCTCAGACCCATTTGATGAGATTTAGCCTCTCAGACCCATTTGATGAGATTTAGCCTCTCAGACCCATTTGATGACATTTAGCCTCTCAGACCCATTTGAGTCACGGAACCACCGTTTGATGAGATCATGAGAATTACTCAGATCCAAAACTATATAGGCTATTATAATGTTTTGTTGTGTTGGATAAGATTGATTGAAGTAACAGTTTTGCAGCATGGCTACATTTCACATGAAAGCACAACTCAATACAAAGACTGTTACTGTGGACAGCATTACACTTGTTTACAATAGGGTCCACCATTTTCAATTCATCAGAACATTTAGACTAGAGACTAACAAATATACACTTCTATAAAATATTTTGTCCACAATTCCATCCATTCTGTATTGATGTTGGTACCACCTATTAGGAGAGGTGACAGGCCAACGTTGATCAAAATGGCAATCATTCATTTAGCTGGGGACCACCTGGAAGGACCAATGGTGCACTGGCTTAGCTAATTAACTGCTTAATTATCATTAAAGGAATTGATGGAATTGCCTGCGTGTAATTTCACTTTGATGTTTCTTGATAAAGCAGCAACTAGTTGGTTAGAAGCATTGTTTAGTGTGATATGAAGCTTTTATTGGCTCAGTATTTCCCATTTTACTTTTGTGTGTGTGTGTGTGTGTGTGTGTGTGTGTGTGTGTGGTGCGCTGCGATATTTGGACAGCTTGTAGATCTGCTTTTTGTATGCATTTCATACACATCCCCCCCCCCCAACTGTCCACAGTTGATATTGCTTAAAGGGATAGTTCAGATTTTTTTAAACTTAAGTTGTATGAAATACTTGCCATTAATATAGTGGTTGCAACTGTATTAATTGATTGCCCGAGTCCCGTGGTGGGAGTTCTGCTCTGGTTTTGGTGAAATATCAAGTAGTTCCGGTCATTTTGTGGGGGGCACTGGGGGGCCACACAGTAAAAGTAAAGTAATCCACAAAACTAACGTCATTTGTATTGTTGACCTATTTCTAAAATATTAGTGCAACTTTCGTTCTTTTTTTACCCCTCTATCACACAGAACTATGTTTTTTATGTCCATATCACTACGCCCAAAAAATAGTTCCATGTGATAGAGGGGTCAAAGTTGAACGAAAGTCACGCTAATATTTTAGAAATAGGTCAACAATACAAATTACGTTCATTTTGTGGATTAATTTACTTTTACTGTGTGGCCCCAGTGCCCCCCACAAAATGACCGGAACTACTTAAAACTGACCAAAACCAGAGCAGAACTCCCACCATGGGACTCAGGCAATCAATTAATACAGTTGCAACCACTATATTAATGGCAAGTATTTCATACAACTTAAGTTAAAAAAATCTGAACTATCCCTTTAATGTGCAACATTGTGATTTGGATTGGACACACACACACACACACACACACACACACACACACACACACACACACACACACACACACACCCACACACACCTCTGAGTCAAAATGACTAATATTGACATCACCAGCTGCTGGATTGGAAGTGACTGTTGAGTCGTGTTGTGTTGCATAATGTTTCGTTCCTTGTGTACAACATATAGACCATGTTTAAGTAACAACACGAGAGAACTATGCAATGTTTTTCAATGTGTTAATTTATTGACACTGTGCGGAAGCTAAATTATGTGTGGGTCACCACCGGCCTGTCTGATCTGCAGTGTTGTTGGCTGTCCTGTTGATTGGGAAGGTGCCAAAGCACTGTAGACAGTGTAGAGGGGTGTTCATGTTCATGTTTGTATGGTGTTTAGTCTTTTTGAGTGGTGCAACCACGGCCATCTTACCATATAAGTTAATGGCAAGGTGCTAACAAGGTGCAACTTAGTTCCCATAGACAGCCCATTCATCCAAACAGAAAAGTCCTCTCTGATTGTATTACACAACGTCAAATTCACCAACATTGCAGCTGTACGAAAAGCTTGAATTATTCTCTTTCTATCCTCTAAGTCATGGTTGGGCAACTTTGACCATGGAGAGGGCCACTATATTTACATACTCACTCCAGAGGGGCCACATTGCTGTCCTAGCAAAAATAGCAGATCTACAAGCTCAAAACACGTCGCGTTTTCAGCTTGTAGATCTGCTATTTTTGCTATATTCAAATTGAAATCTTGAATAATTTTTTTGCTATTTTTGAATTGGAATCCTGAAAATTAACATTCTTATGTAATTTCAAATGCCTTTAATTATACTTGTGTTGAGCATTGAGCTACTAATTTAGACTGAAGTAATTGAAGCAGGTCATGTTTGCATGTTGTGGAATTGTAAACAGCTGAAACCAATAACATATCAGTATTCTGACATTAACCTGAGGGCCACAATAAGTGAAGGTGGGGGCCGCATGTGGCCCCCGGGCCGCCAGTTGCCCATGTATGCTCTAAGTGTTTGTTTAATAAAAATCCACTGTATACATGGTATGAGCTACTTTGTGTCCTTGCTGGTGATAATAACACTGATGGCAAGAGTTTCCATCAGAGTTTGGAAGCACTCGTTTTCAGTAAAGCGACGTCCTGCTGCCTCCTGCATTAGGTGCTAATTCAAAACAGGTGGTACACAGGGCTGTCGAGTGATATCTAACGAGCACTCCCAAACTCCAGTCCAGCACTTAGAAAAATAATCACCTGCTGCAAGGACACAAAGTAACTCATAACAACATGTCTACAGTGGATTTTTATGAAACAAACACTTTGAGGATAGAAAGAGAATCATTCAAGCTTTCCGTAACAGCTGCAATGTTGGTGAGTTTGACCTTGTTTAATACAATCAGAGAGGACTTTTCTGTTTGGATGAATGGGCTGCCTATGGGAAGTTGCACCTTGTTAGCACCTTGCCATTAATGTATATGGTATTGGTAAGAGTGTGTGTCACAGCATGACAATATTTAGTGTGTTCACCACCAGGTGTCACTGTTGCACAGCCTAACAGACAGATACAGTACAGTACCACTCACTTCAGAGGGCTCAGATTTTGGAGTGTTGGGAGTTTGGAAGCACTCGTTGTTGTTAACTGGTTGAGCTGCTGCCTCCCGCATTATTTGCAAATTCAAACCGGTGATATGCAGGGCTGTTCAGTAACTTGAAACGAGCGCTACCTGCACAGCATTTCTTGACAGAAAGTAGCTCATAATAAATAACATGTCTACGCTGTTTTAATCAAGTACATTTTGAAATCCGGACCATATTTCGACATGGAAGCATTGATGCTTTTGCTTAAACGGGTAGTTCACAATATTCTAACTTGAGCTGTATGAAATAATTGCCATTTAATATAGTTGTTGCAACTGTATTGATTGATTGCCAGAGTCTCGTTGTGGGAGTTCTGCTCTGGTTTTGGTGAATATTAAAGGGACACTTAATATGTTAATGATTAGAAGATTTAGAACACTTTCCGTGGGGTCTTTGTGTGTGTAATAGAGCCCTGCACGGGCCTAAAATATGGGCCCGTGCCCGGCCCGGGCCCGTGGAGTTAAGGCCCCGCCCGGCCCTAAGCCCGTTGGTCAAGTCCAGAATAGGCCCGGGCCCGGCCCAAAAGCCCGACATTTTTTATTTTTTTATTACGCTATTTCTATAGCATGCGCGCCACGGCCGCTTTATTGGTGCACATTTGTTGCACGGACGCAGCAGCAGCAGCTACTGACTCACAGCTGCACTATATCGCTCTGATAAACCCACATTAAGGAACAAGAAGTCAATAACACACAGACATCACACTAAAAAGTAGCCTACTTAATTATAGTTTTATATAGTAGCTGCTGCACGTGCACTGTCAATCAGCGCAACGCGTTGTGAGCTTGCAGATCGGCTATCGCGGACTCACGCTGCATTATAAAACCCAGAGTAGACGGACAATAATAAGAACACTTACGTTATGTATCTGCAGTTTCTGCAATGTACAAATCCAACTTTGTGTGGTAATAATGCTCCCGCATTATTTAATTTGTTTTTATTGCAGAGTGCGGACTGCGAATCTCCTGAAATGAATTCTGTCAGAGAGCCGTAGCCTAGACCTACACTTACTTAGTACTCGGTGTGTGACTGTGTGTGTGTGTGTGTGTGACTGTGTGTGTGTGTGTGTGTGTGTGTGTGTGTGTGTGTGTGTGTGTGTGTCAGTGTGTGTGTGTACAGCTGCGCTGCATAATAATTAGGAGAGAGAGAGGACGAGAGTTTAGGCGCGGAGCGAGAGAGATAGAATGTAAAACACGTTGTTTCAAAGTCTTTATAGTTTTGACCATGCATATTTTAGTGTGCTTGTGTGTGTGCGTGTGTGTGGACACTGGAGGGGTTATTGTCACGTCGTCACTAATATATGGAGCAGACAGCAGCATGCTGCCGCGCTGCGGAAGCAAGTCCAGTCTGCATGGGTGAAATTCACATCGGAAAATTAATATAACGGCGCGTGAGCCCGTCCGGCCCACGGCCCGTTTGGCAGTGACAAAGTCGGCCCGGGTCCGGCCCGTTTTGGTGGGCCGGGCCGGGCCCCGTCGGTACCCGACGGGCTTGCAGGGCTCTAGTGTGTAATATGTGGTTTTAATATTTGAGCAGTGGGCCCATTGTCTTTGATTGCATCGACACTGGGCTCACTTCCTTCCTGGACTACAATTCCCATAATGCTCTGTGCACTGCTCCTCCTTGTGGATAGGGGGAGGTCTGTCTTACTGAGACAACAACATGTAGTCCAGGAAGTAAGTGAGCCCAGTGTCCATGACATCAGAGACACTGGGCTCACTGCTAAAATCTAAAATATCCAAAACCACATATTACACACATAAAGACCCCAAAGGAAAGGGTTCTAAATCTATTGTTTTGCAAAAAGGGTGAAGTTTCCCTTCATTTTCCGGTCATTTTGTGGGGGGTACTGGGGTTAAAAATGTGTTTTCTACCACTGCCTTTTCGACCAATGACAAATCTTCTAGGAACATATTTGAATGCTGATTGTGGCCCCTAGATGTGTCAGAGAGACTTATTTATTTTGAGCGTTTTACTCATATCTGGCTGTCTGAATATACAAAAAAAAAAAAGATCAAAAAATGTCCTTAAAATTTTGAGAAATATTGCTTCTAGCAGCTTTAATTCTCAGGGCTTCTTGGTAATCCAGTCCCAATGCAATGCCCATATATGGAGTGTCACGGCAGCCTCCGTGTCGCTCTGTTCTCGCTTGTGTCACGAGGCGTGACGGTCGGACTGATGCCCGTATATGGTGGAGTGACTGATGGGTCACACCACGGGTTTTGCCGGTTTTCATAGTAATCTACGGTCGCAATGTAAACTAGACCTAACTGTAGTCGAGCCTCGAGGCTATGCTTTATAATGTGTTACATTCACATGTTTGCCTTGAGGCACTGCAAAGCGTGCTGTACTGTGTGCTCAGTGGCGTGCACAGACATTTAGAGGGGCAGGTAGGTGCTCAAGTGAAAAAAGGGCACCTTGTGCAGCGCATTTTCAGGCGGGAACCCATTTTGGCGCTTTAGCTATTGAAAAATAGCAGATCTACAAGCTCATAGCGCGCCACCGAGTGGCGCGCTACGAGCTTGTAGGTCTGCTATTTGTTTTATCGAAGAACCACTGACATAGAAACATAGCTTTAGATTGTGGGGGCCTAAATAATATAGTAGAAGCGTTTTTTATCAATATTTGATCAATGTCACCGCATGGTCCACACACTACAAATTAAGAAAAATAATAAAACTTTTTTTTTTCCTTTTTTTTAAGAGCACATTGCCAAAAGGGCAGGGGGTGCTCTAGCACCCCCTAGTGTCTATCTGTGCACGCCACTGTGTGTGCACTTGTGTTATGACCAGGGGGGCAGTCAGCCAGATATTTCGTGAAGCCTCATTTGAAATCGGTAGTTCATATAATGGCCTGTTGTGGCGCTGGACTGGACCCAAAAAGCCCCATAGCTCCATAGAGGCCCATGTATTTTGGCCCAACTTCACCTAGACTGTATTACCTTAATAAACATGGTCATGAATACTTTCTTCTTCCAGTCACTAGTTTAAAGTCTCATTTCTAATGTCATAATATTCTTTTTGGAAAATTATGGTCCCATTAATTAAAATAATGACCATAAAGTCGCGTATGTTCTGAGGGGCGTGGCTACCGTTACCGTCTATGATCGGGATTCCCCTCCCACTCAAGAGTCTACTCCTCCCACTCGAGTCAAAATAAAAACCAACGGAGAAGAAGGGGGGAAGTGCCGCCTCGTTGTCTGGGCAGCCAATGGCCAGCTGGACCCAAACGGAGCCAGCCAATGGCCAGCTGGTCCAAAACGGATCTAGAAAGATGGCGATTTACAGTGCAGGGATTTCAGACTTCATTTTACGTTCATGTTAGACCCGGGGAAGGCTTTGTCCATATTTTTTACAGTCTATGGTTATGACCAATGTACTGTACAGTGCTGTGTCATTAGATGATAGATATCTTTATTGTCATTCAACAGATACATAAACATGCATAAGTGAATGAAATGTCGTTCCACTGGCTTTCTATAGACTACTAGTTAAAATAAAATAAAAATAAATCTAAATACTGCCTGTTCCCAACCGCAGGTATTTCATTACGGCCCGCTCCCGCAAGATTTCCATCGGTACTTGCGGGTAACGCAGGGATCGGATTCTTTGGCTCCTTTCCGTCTCTCTGGGTTTTGCTTTCCGATATTCAGATCCCGGTGGTCACCGGCGACTCTGGCATTGTCTCCACCAGGCCGAAGGCATGTTTTGCCCTCTGTCTGTCTGTCCGTCTGTCCGTCCGTCCGTGTACAGCTAATCTCCGGCACCGTTAACCCGGTCGATGCCAAACACACACACACACACACTCCCTGGATGCCCAACGACGAACCTCTGCCCCAAATCTTCCAGAACGGCCTGTTATAGCGCCACCATGAGGCAGATTTTCACAATTCATACAACCTATACAACTTGCCTGTAATTGAAATAGGACAAGTGAGTTAAATAGGACCCTGGCGCCAGACTGTGTATATACAGACCCCCCCCCCCTCCCCCCCCCTCCCGACCCCTCAGTTTGGGAACCACGTTCCTCTAGCGCTCAGCGGGGAACTGGTTCTGCTGCTCCGTCATGTCGTCCTCCTCCACCAGCCGCAGCCTCTGCCTGATCCACGCCAGGTAGCGAGACAGTTTGGTGAACACCAGGACCTCCTGCCCACCACCAGGGGGCGGCGCAGACAGCAGCAGTCCCGTCAGGAACACGGTGCCCTGCTCCTCCGTGGCCATGGGCGTCCCGGGACGTAACTGCAGCCTGTCGCGTGTTGTTGCTGCTGCTGGCCGCTCGCTCTGGCTCGCCGACTCTGTGGCGTTGTTTACGACGACGACGTTCGTCGCGTTGTTCGCGACGACGTTCGTCGCGTTGCTCACGGCGACGCCATTTGTCGTGTTCGTCGCCGTAACGTTTGCCCCGCCCGCGGCGCCATCGTCCCCGCTCCGGACCTGGGGAACCCGCTCCGCGCTCAGCGGAGCCTGCAGTCCACGTCTCTGGCGCCCTCCCTCTGGTCTCCCAGGTCCCATGTTGTTGTTGTAGTTCACTACAGTGATTAAAAGAAAACATGTTGTCCTTTGTTTCTCAACCTTTTCTTTGTCCCTAAATCCAATGTCCAGGCCCCTGACCACCCTGTGACAGGGCCTGACCACCCTGTGACAGGGCCTGACCACCCTGTGACAGGGACAGGGCCTGACCACCCTGTGACAGGGCCTGACCACCCTGTGACAGGGCCTGACCACCCTGTGACAGGGCCTGACCACCCTGTGACAGGGACAGGGCCTGACCACCCTGTGACAGGGCCTGACCACCCTGTGACAGGGACAGGGCCTGACCACCCTGTGACAGTGACAGGGCCTGACCACCCTGTGACAGGGCCTGACCACCCTGTGACAGGGCCTGACCACCCTGTGACAGGGCCTGACCACCCTGTGACAGTGACAGGGCCTGACCACCCTGTGACAGGGCCTGACCACCCTGTGACAGGGCCTGACCACCCTGTGACAGGGCCTGACCACCCTGTGACAGTGACAGGGCCTGACCACCCTGTGACAGGGCCTGACCACCCTGTGACAGGGCCTGACCACCCTGTGACAGGGCCTGACCACCCTGTGACAGTGACAGGGACTGACCACCCTGTGACAGGGCCTGACCACCCTGTGACAGGGCCTGACCACCCTGTGACAGGGCCTGACCACCCTGTGACAGGGCCTGACCACCCTGTGACAGGGCCTGACCACCCTGTGACAGGGCCTGACCACCCTGTGACAGGGCCTGACCACCCTGTGACAGTGACAGGGCCTGACCACCCTGTGACAGGGCCTGACCACCCTGTGACAGGGCCTGACCACCCTGTGACAGGGACAGGGACTGACCACCCTGTGACAGAGCCTGACCACCCTGTGACAGGGACAGGGACTGACCACCCTGTGACAGGGCCTGACCACCCTGTGACAGGGCCTGACCACCCTGTGACAGGGCCTGACCACCCTGTGACAGGGACTGACCACCCTGTGACAGGGCCTGACCACCCTGTGACAGGGACTGACCACCCTGTGACAGGGACTGACCACCCTGTGACAGGGCCTGACCACCCTGTGACAGGGCCTGACCACCCTGTGACAGTCTATAGAACTCACCCAGAGCCGTCCGCCTCATGCAGAACATCTTGTTGGTGATTGGATGGGAGACGTTGGGCTGAGCGCGGCATTGGCTCAGCGTCATGTACGCCAGGCGCTCTGGACTCCGCCCAGTCAGCCCCGCCCTGCCGGGCCGCATCAGCACGTTCTCGCTGAAGTCCTTGGTCGGCAGGCAGAGCGGGAAGAGGGCGTGGCCTAAGGCCAGCGGCCTGGCCAACTGGAGGAGGACCAGGTCGTCGCCATGGCGACCCTGGCTGTAGCGGCTGTGGATGTAGAAGGCGTGTACCGCGACCGCAACCTGATTGGCTGGAGAGAAACGGAGAGAGAGAGGGTTACTTTGATCCGATTGGCTCATGAGAAACAGAGACAGTGTGAACATTTGATCTGATTGGCTGAAGAGAAACGGAGACAGTGTGTACATTTGATCTGATTGGCTGAAGAGAAACGGAGACGGTGTGTACACATTTGATCTGATTGGCTGAAGAGAAACGGAGACAGAGTGGCTAAGCAGATACTATCGCATCCTTCAAATCTCATCTTAAAACATGAACTTTTCTTCAATGTTGTCTGTTAGAATGTGTTGTTGTTGTGTCTTGTTTCATCGTTATCGCTATCTTGTGGAATTTTATTGTTTATATTGCATCCAGTTTAAGTGTGTTTTCTATGCAAAAAAAGATATCATCATAATTTGAAAAACTGGTGAAAACTGTACAATATAAAAAAATGGGATGTAGGGGTTAGATGTAAAGGTTGGATTCAGGTACGGTATAGAATTAACCAGCTTGGGTGTAGAGGTTGGATGTGTCGGATAGAACTAACCAGATTAGATGTAGGGGTTGGTTGTAGAGGTTGGATGTGTTGGATGTAAAGGTTGGATGGGTTGGATGTAGAGGTTGGATGCAGGTGCGGTATATAACTAACCAGATTGGATGTAGATGTTGGATGTAGGGGTTGGATGTGTTGGATGTAGAGGTTGGATGGGTTGGATGTAGTGGTTGGATGTGTTGGATGTAAAGGTTGGATCCAGGTGCGGTATAACTAACCAGGTTGGATGTAGAGGTTGGATGTAAAGGTTGGATGTAAAGGTTGGATGCAGATAGAACTAACCAGGTTGGATGTAAAGGTTGGATGCAGATAGAACTAACCAGATTGGACGTAGAGGTTGGATGGTTTAAGGGCGGGGCCTTTCCCCAGGAACAGACACTGGGCGGAGCTTAGGACCGAACGCCTGCCGAGCACCACCCCTCCACATAGCTCCTCCCCCCTGCTATCCATCAGGGACACCTATAGGGGGCGACACACTCACTAATGTTCACTAATGTTCACTAATGTTCACGATAAAATAGCACCATTCTTTCCTACTCAGTCTGTGTCTCATAGGAGGGCTGTGGGCAGTTCAGAAACAGTTCAGAACTCCCTCAAGGACCCTTGGGGGTCCCCGGACCCCCTGGAACTCTCTCAAGGACCCCTGGGGGTCCCCGGACCCCCTGGAACTCCCTCAAGGACCCCTGGGGGTCCCCAGACCCCCTGGAACTCCCTCAAGGACCCCTGGGGGTCCCCGGACCCCCTGGAACTCCCTCAAGGACCCCTGGGTCGTTATGTACCTGCCATGGACAGTGTCCATGTGGACAGTTGTCCACATCACTGTTGTCCCGTCCTTCTGGTTTAGACGAAGACACTCTGCCACACGGATGCTTCACTGTGCACACACACACACACACACACACACACACACACACACACACACACACACACACACACACACACACACACACACACACACACACACACACACACCCAAATGGAGAAAGAAATTAGGCAGAAATTATCTATCTATCTCTCCGTCTTCAAAGTTGCCCAGCCCTGCAATAGAGCATGCAGGGCAAGTGGAAGCTGGTGTTACACAGTAGGCTAGTTCAGTTGGAGCATGTATAGCCTATATATACTCAACACAGTAGGCTATATTTCAGTTGGAGCATGTATAGCCTATATACACAGACTCAACACAGTAGGCTATAGTTCAGTTGGAGCATGTATAGCCTATACACAGACTCAACACAGTAGGCTATAGTTAAGTTGGGGCATGTATAGCCTATACACAGACTCAACACAGTAGGCTATAGTTAAGTTGGGGCATGTATAGTCTATACACAGACTCAACACAGTAGGCTATAGTTCAGTTGGAGCATGTATAGCCTATACTCAGACTACACACAGTAGGCTATAGTTCAGTTGGGGCATGTATAGCCTATACTCAGACTCAACACAGTAGGCTATAAGTTGTAGCATGTATAGCCTATACTCAGACTCAACACAGTAGGCTATAAGTTGGAGCATGTATAGCCTATAGACAGACTCAACACAGTAGGCTATAAGTTGTAGCATGTATAGCCTATACTCAGACTCAACACAGTAGGCTATAAGTTGGAGCATGTATAGCCTATACTCAGACTCAACACAGTAGGCTATAAGTTGGAGCATGTATAGCCTATACTCAGACTCAACACAGTAGGCTAGTTCAGTTGGAGCATGTATAGCCTATACACAGACTCAACACAGTAGGCTAGTTCAGTTGGAGCATGTATAGCCTATAGACCGATTCCGTAGCGGGTCTCATGGTCGCAGCCTACGTATTTCCTGTAGGCGGACTCGACGTAGCTGCGGGGGTAAAACCCTCACCAGGCGCACCTCTTCCACTACAGTGAACGGCAGAGTGACTGATGTTAGTTTGCCTCAAACTTTACTCCTTTACCTGCTTTTTTACTAACACTAACATTACAAAGATGCCCAGAACATCGAGATGAACCTGTGTAGTTTATGGCTGCTCCAACAGTAGTGGCAACATAAAAAAAAAAAAAAAACGGAATGTCTAATATCCACCGCGGTGGCGGAGACCAGAGCCATTGAGCAATGGTTGAGACAAAGCAGTGAAAGATACATAACGCCAGTCTTACCCAATATCAAATATTTCTGTTTTATTAACACAAGGCTGCTGTACTTTATACCTCATACTTTAAATGCTTAGTATGAGGTATAAAATACAGCAGCCTTGTGTTCATAAAACAGAAAGATTGGGTATTGGGTAAGACTGAAATTATGTATCTTGCAGGATTCTTCACTGCTTTGTCTCAACCATTACTCAATGGCTCTGGTCTCAGCCATCGCGGTGGATATTAGACATTCCGTTTTATTTTATTTGTTATGTTGCCACTACTGTTGGAGCAGCCATAAACTACACAGGTTCATCTCGATGTTCTGGGCATCTTTGTAATGTTAGTGTTAGTAAAAAGAAGGTAAAAGAGTAAAGTTTGAGGCAAACTAACATCAGTCACTCTGCCGTTCACTGTAGTGGAAGAGGTGCGCCTGGTGAGGGTTTTACCCCCGCAGCTACGTCGAGTCCGCCTACAGGAAATACGTAGGCTGCGACCATGAAACCGGTACGGAATCGGTCTATACTCAGACTCAACACAGTAGGCTATAAGTTGGAGCATGTATAGCCTATACACAGACTCAACACAGTAGGCTATAGTTCAGTTGGAGCATGTATAGCCTATACTCAGACTCAACACAGTAGGCTATAGTTCAGTTGGAGCATGTATAGCCTATACACAGACTCAACACAGTAGGCTATAGTTCAGTTGGAGCATGTATAGCCTATACACAGACTCAACACAGTAGGCTATAGTTCAGTTGGAGCATGTATAGCCTATACACAGACTCAACACAGTAGGCTAGTTCAGTTGGAGCATGTATAGCCTATACACAGACTCAACACAGTAGGCTATAGTTCAGTTGGAGCATGTATGGCCTATACTCAGACTCAACACAGTAGGCTATAGTTCAGTTGGAGCATGTATAGCCTATACACAGACTCAACACAGTAGGCTATAGTTCAGTTGGAGCATGTATAGCCTATACTCAGACTCAACACAGTAGGCTATAGTTCAGTTGGAGCATGTATAGCCCATACACAGACTCAACTCAGTAGGCTATAGTTCAGTTGGAGCATGTATAGCCTATACACAGACTCAACACAGTAGGCTATAGTTCAGTTGGAGCATGTATAGCCTATACTCAGACTCAACACAGTAGGCTATAGTTCAGTTGGAGCATGTATAGCCCATACACAGACTCACAGTCACACAGAAGGTTGCAGTACAGAGCATGTCGGCTGTACCTTATTGTATAAAAACGTGACTAATCATAGACTGGAGTCCAGATTGATTCACCTCTCAGTCTGGCCAGGTTCCAACTTGACTCATATTTCAATTACGTATAGGCAGGTCAGGAAGTGACTGGAGTTTTAAAGTGGACAACATTGTCTGCCTATCTATGGTAGCCTACCTTTTATTTATTTTATCCCACATGATTTTGTAACCCATTTGTGAACCCCAGTGTCAATTATCTAAACTTGGGCTCTACACTCCCTCTGCCAACCTGGGGAGAGCAACGGACCTAATGCTTCTCCAGAGGAGTCCAACCGTCCAAGCCGCTTCCAAGCCGCTTCTTGGCTGTCGACTAAATCTACAGTTGATTTAGTCGACTAAAATGTATTTTGGCGGGTCTAGATGCCGTCGTAATGAGTGGTTTTACACTTGCTGAAAATAACCGATCTACAAGCTCAAGCTTGTGACGTTGTGAGCTTGTAGATCAGCTATTTTCAGCATGCAACCAAGTGTAAAATGATTTATACTGGATCTCTTGTCCACTAGTCCCTTCCTAACATTTTAGTCTAGTTTTTATTTGTCGACGAAATTGTCAGTATATTTAGTCTTAGTTTTAGTCATCATAGCTTAATTTTCATTTAGTTTCCATTCGTTTTAGTCAGTGAAAATAGGTAGTCGACGTCTTAGTTTTAGTCGACGAAAACAACACTGGTATGTACAGTATGTATACAGTACGTACAGTACCTTGAGGGGAACAGGACCTCCGGTCTTGGTGCAGAGAGTATCCAGGGGAACAGGAACAGGTGAAGGTGTCGTACAGCATGGTGCAGAACTGCTCACAGGCTGTCGGTCCTGACGTAGGGCACTCTGTTAAACACACACACACACACACACACACACGCACGCGCACGCACACACACACACACACATGCACACACGCACGCACGCACGCACGCACGCACGCACGCACATATACACACACGCACGCGCGCGCGCGCACACACACACACACACACACACACACACACACACACACACACACACACACACACACACACACACACACACACACACACACACACACACACACACACACACTGCCATCATTATACCCTGCAGTGTTGTTTTCGTCGACTAAAACTAAGACGAAAAATGTTCGTCGACTACCTTTTTCCACTGACGAAAACTAAATGGAAACTAAATGAAAACTAAGCTATGGTGACTAAAACTAAGAATTTCGTCAACAAATAAAAACTAGATTAAAAGGTTATGAAGGGACTAGTGGACAACAGATCCAGTATAAGTCATTTTACACTTGGTTGCATGCTGAAAATAGATCTACAAGCTCACAACGCGCCGCTGTAGATCGGCTATTTTCAGCAAGTGTAAAATAAGTCATTATGACGGCAACAAGGCCCGCCAAAATACATTTTAGTCGACTAAATCACCTGTAGATTTAGTCGACTAAAATCTTATGATATTTAGTCGACTAAAACTAGACTAACACTAATACATTCCAGGTGACAAAAATGTGACTAAAACTAAAGGAAAACTATTCAAGAGACTATGACTAAAACTAAAATAGAAATTTGCTGCCAAAAACAACACTGATCATACCTTGGATCTCAACGATGAGCTCCTCAACGGGGGGTCTGCTGGCGCTCTCTGCGTTCAGCTCACAGTCGACTCCGTAGAACGGCCAGCTGCAGTTGCAGGTGTACCCCCCCACCCTGTCAGTGCAATGCCCCCCATGGAGGCAGGGGCTGGGGTCGCACTGGTCCCCGTCTGAACACACACACACACACACACAACGCACGGCATGAGTCCCACACCCAACCCTATACACCTAATTTATTTTGTCCACTCTAAACGAAACAAAAGTATACTGAACAAAACAATGTTGTTTTGGTTAAGATAACTCACCAAAGTATGTTGTCCAGAAGGCATCCTGTTAGGAAAGAGATGTATTAGCTAATGAAACATATAACATATATAACAGTAGTGATACTAATAATAATAATAATAATGCTACTGGACTATAATGAAAAACATATCTATGAATGCACCAAGTCTCACCAAGATTGCACCCCTCTCTACACAACTCCACTGTGCGTGAAGTATAAGAAGGAGAGCTTATACGCAAACTGCAAGGAGCCTATAATGACTGTCTTAGAATCCTGTTAAAAGAACCCAGGAGCACTAGAGCCAGTGGGCTTTTCTGTCCATTATACGTTCATGGCTCTGTTGAGGAACCTGATATTCAAGTTCATGAGCTGGCTGGATCGCTCACTGAATATAGAGTCATTGGACAGATGACAGACCCAGGCCGTAGTTCTGTAAGGTACACTTCTACCATCAGAGGACACTGAATGGACTCATTGGACAGATGACAGACCCAGGCCGTAGTTCTGTAAGGTACACTTCTACCATCAGAGGACACTGAATGGACTCATTGGACAGATGACAGACCCAGGCCGTAGCTCTGTAAGGTACACTTCTACCATCAGAGGACACTGAATGGACTCATTGGACAGATGACAGACCCAGGCCGTAGCTCTGTAAGGTACACTTCTACCATCAGAGGACACTGAATGGACTCATTGGACAGATGACAGACCCAGGCCGTAGTTCTGTAAGGTACACTTCTACCATCAGGGGACACTGGCATGAGTGCCTCGCCTAGAGACACAGCTTTTTTCAGAAAACTGTCAGGATGTAGAAGACATTATAGAATCTGATCTCAGGTCAGGATGGGTTAAATGGTATACCGTTCTGGGGGTGTTCTCGAAGTACTCGCGGGCCTCCTCGTAGCTGCAGCGCTCCTCGTAGCATTCCCTCTCCAGGTCGCCCTGAAGCATCTCCTCGATGAAGAAGCTGTTGGCTCTCCTGGAGCGCAGGAACACACTGCTGGCCCTACGGCTTAGGGAGCGCACTGACAGACAGGCAGACAGACAGGCAGGCAGGCAGACAGGCAGACAGGCAGGCAGGCAGGCAGGCAGGCAGGCAGACAGACAGACAGACAGGCAGGCAGACAGACAGACAGACAGACAGACAGACAGACAGACAGACAGACAGAAAGGCAGACAGGCAGACAGGCAGGCAGGCAGGCAGGCAGGCAGACAGACAGGCAGACAGCCAGACAGGCAGGCAGACAGGCAGGCAGGCAGACAGACAGACAGACAGACAGGCAGACAGACAGACAGACAGACAGGCAGACAGGAAGGCAGGCAGGCAGGCAGACAGGCAGACAGGCAGACAGCCAGACAGGCAGGCAGACAGGCAGACAGACAGGCAGGCAGACAGACAGGCAGACAGACAGACAGACAGACAGACAGACAGACAGACAGGCAGGCAGGCAGACAGACAGACAGACAGACAGACAGACAGACATTTCCACAGTAGTCTCAGGTTAGTGACGTGTTGAATGAAACAATTTATAATAAAAAGCTATACATCAGTAACTTAATTGCCATCGTTACACTGAAGCTCATCACATATTGGCATTAAAATATACTTAGGACTATATATTTATTTGTTTACTATAATTACTATAGTAACTAAACTTGTAAATAATTGCAGATTTGCAGTAGGGGGAATTAAAGAACCATTGAAATACTTAAACAAAGCAAAAGACCCTCAAAAATCTACTTCAAAATATGAATACACACAATGATTGAAAACGATAAAAAAAAAAACATCATTAGCAGCCTTAACATGGTGGCTGTAGCAGAATGGTAACATGGTAACATGGTACATGGTAACATGGTGGTTAACATGGTGGCTGTAGCAGAATGGTAACATGGTAACATGGTACATGGTAACATGGTAACATGGTGGTTAACATGGTGGCTGTAGCAGAATGGTAACATGGTAACATGGTAACATGGTAACATGGTACATGGTAACATGGTAACATGGTGGTTAACATGGTGGCTGTAGCAGAATGGTAACATGGTAACATGGTACATGGTAACATGGTAACATGGTGGTTAACATGGTGGCTGTAGCAGAATGGTAACATGGTAACATGGTACATGGTAACATGGTAACATGGTGGTTAACATGGTGGCTGTAGCAGAATGGTAACATGGTAACATGGTACATGGTAACATGATGGTTAACATGGTGGCTATAGCAGCATTAACCCATTTTGACCTGAGATCAGATTCTAAAAATGTCTTCTACATCCTGACAGTTTTCTGAAAAAAGCTATGTTTCTATGTCAGTCGTTCTTCGATTCTTCAAAAATAGCAGACCTACAAGCTCATAGCGCGCCACTCGGTGGCGCGCTATGAGCTTGTAGATCTGCTATTTTTCAATAGCTAAAGCATAACACGATGCTAACACCATAACATGGTGGCTGTAGCAGTGGTACTGTCAGCTATAGTACTGTCAGCTAACATGGTAGCAGTGCAGCAGAATGACTCCAGAGAACAGAGAGATGACCGATAGAGAGATGATGATGATGAATTGATGATGGAGACCATCTTACCTCCTCCACCTTGGCCGAGGACCTGAAGGAGGCCACCCCACGCCGCCAGGAGCGCGACGCACAAGACACGACGCCACAGCTGTCCGAGAGGCCTCATGATGGTGTCCTAACGACCCGAAACACCACGCTACTGTCTGCATGCACAGACACACACACA
The DNA here is from genome assembly GCF_964188405.1 of Protomyctophum parallelum. Lineage (NCBI taxonomy): Eukaryota > Metazoa > Chordata > Actinopteri > Myctophiformes > Myctophidae > Protomyctophum > Protomyctophum parallelum. The sequence continues at coordinate 32,223,707 of NC_139715.1, forward strand.
CACACACACACACACTGCACGCATACACACGCACGCGTGTGCGCGCACATTTACACACACACACACACTGCACGCATACACACACACACGCGTGTGCGCGCACATTTACACACACACACTGCACGCATAAACACACGCGTGTGCGCGCGCACATATACACACACACACTGCATGCATACACCTCATGATGTTTTGGCACTGAACCATTTGACCCCATGTTATTGTCTGCACAGAGAGAGAGAGAGAGAGACAGACAGACAGAGAGTCAGACAGTCAGACAGACGTGGATGGTAACCGTAAGGTTGCCGGTTCTAACCCTGTGGGCTCCCCCAGAGTTACTGTCGAAGTGTCCTTGAGCAAGACTCTGAACCCCTGATTGCTCCTGATGTGCTGGTTGGTGCCTTGCATGGTTTCTGCTGCCATCGGTGTATGAATGTGTGTGTGTGAATGGGTGAATGTAATGCACAATCTGTGTAAAGCTCCTTGGATAAAGGCGCGTGTGTGTGCGTGTGTGTGTGTGTGTGTGCGTGCGTGTGTGTGTGTGTGTGTGTAGACACTCATATCAGTATGTTGAACTCCAGTGTTCTGTCGATGACACAAATATTTGGAGTTTCTGAGATGGTACTTTGGTTTGAACAAACATGATGTTCCCACCGTGTGTGGACTCTAATCTGTGTGTACACACACACACACACACACACACACACACACACACACACACACACACACACGCACACACGCACACACGCACACACACAGTCACACACACACACACACACACACACACACACACACACACACACACACACACACACACACACAGTCACACACACACACACACACACACACACACACACACACACACACACACAGTCACACACACACACACACACACACACACACAGTCACACACACACACACACACACACACACACACACACACACACACACACACACACACACACACACACACACACACACTCACTTCCCGTAATAGGCTGTTTTCTCAATGCTGTGCATGCAGGGAGACCGTAATGGTGCTAAATCGTTTGTAATTCTGAGCACAGATGTAACCATTAGGCCTATGAATGAATACACGTTGGAACACTTGGTGGTCCCCAGACCAGACATTGAGAAACAGTGCAGTATAGCTTGCACGCACGCACACGCACAGACACACACGCACAGACACACACACACACACACACACACACACACACACACAGCGCTGGTCTTTGGACCTGTGTGTTTGTATACCTCCTGGGTCTTTGCGAGTTGGGGTAAACATGGACATCACTTCAGGACATTATAATACACGTTAAAAAAATAAATATATATATATATATATCTAGCAAGCTCCACCATTTCACATACGTGACAAGTCTTTCCGAGTAAACGTCTGGTCGCAGAGAAGAAAATAAATATATATTATAGGGATTGTGAAATAAAAAACATTGCCTTTATGCTAAAATCACTTTCTTCATACAGATACAATTCAGGAGAATCTATACTTTATATCAACCTCTCACTGTCACTGTAAACACACTCCGGTGGGATCTAGCAGTGGCAAACATTGTGCTGTACCTTTGTGCTGTTTACACGTCAGAATAATAAAGCAATCAATCAATCAATTGATTGATTATTGAGTATTAATGGACAAAAAAAAACACAGTATTTCTCTGAACAGGTAGCACATGTAAGAGACGAACATAACCATATGACTAGACAAGCCAGTTGGGGTGTTTTGGTGGCACCTAAACCAAGAACAAATATTCTTAAATCTTCTATTATCTATAGAGCAGTGATAGGTTGGAATGCACTACCAAAGTGTATAACCAATACAAATACAAAATTCATCTTTAAAATCAAGTTAAAAGAACACCTTATGTAAATCATACTGCAGTAACCCTGGGAAAAAAATATATAATTCAAATGTACAATTTGTTGAAAGTGATTTTTGCTATGTTTTTTTTTATTTCTCCTATGTTTTTTATTTCTTATTTTATTTTTTATTTTTACTATGTTTTATTTTGAGTTAGTGTTTGTAAACAATTGTAAGTATTGTTTTGTTAAATGTTAAATGTTTGTCTGTGGTCGGACCCCAGGAAGACTAGCTTTTGTCAAGGAAAAAGCTAATGGGGATCCTTATAAACAATAAACAACACACAATAAACTTCCTCCTTACGCTGGACAAACAAGACTACTAATACTAACAATGTGTGTGTACTAACAATACACAATCAATCAAACTGGAATCCTATGAAGAGCGATGCCAGAATCAATACACGGAGCAGTAACTGTGATATTGTATTTGTTTATTGATTGTCAATAGTCTTTACAGGCTTCAACATTTTTGCAAAAAGCACCGTGTGATGAAACCTAATATTGTTTATCGCAGCACAATATTAAGAATAAACACAAGTGAGAATATAGTTGCATAGTATACACATTAGATCAGGGATCACATTAGATCAGGGATCACATTAGATCAGGGATCACATTAGATCAGGGATCACATTAGATCAGGGATCACGTTAGATCAGGGATCACATTAGATCAGGGATCACATTAGATCAGGGATCACATTAGATCAGGGATCACGTTAGATCAGGGATCACATTAGATCAGGGATCACATTAGATCAGGGATCACATTAGATCAGGGATCACATTAGATCAGGGATCACGTTAGATCAGGGATCACATTAGATCAGGGATCACGTTAGATCAGGGATCACATTAGATCAGGGATCACATTAGATCAGGGATCACGTTAGATCAGGGATCACATTAGATCAGGGATCACGTTAGATCAGGGATCACGTTAGATCAGGGATCACATTAGATCAGGGATCACGTTAGATCAGGGATCACGTTAGATCAGGGATCACGTTAGATCAGGGATCACGTTAGATCAGGGATCACGTTAGATCAGGGATCACATTAGATCAGGGATCACATTAGATCAGGGATCACATTAGATCAGGGATCACATTAGATCAGGGATCACATTAGATCAGGGATCACGTTAGATCAGGGATCACATTAGATCAGGGATCACATTAGATCAGGGATCACATTAGATCAGGGATCACATTAGATCAGGGATCACATTAGATCAGGGATCACATTAGATCAGGGATCACGTTAGATCAGGGATCACGTTAGATCAGGGATCACGTTAGATCAGGGATCACGTTAGATCAGGGATCACATTAGATCAGGGATCACGTTAGATCAGGGATCACGTTAGATCAGGGATCACGTTAGATCAGGGATCACATTAGATCAGGGATCACATTAGATCAGGGATCACGTTAGATCGGGGATCACATTAGATCGGGGATCACATTAGATCAGGGATCACGTTAGATCAGGGATCACATTAGATCAGGGATCACGTTAGATCAGGGATCACGTTAGATCGGGGATCACATTAGATCGGGGATCACATTAGATCAGGGATCACGTTAGATCAGGGATCACATTAGATCAGGGATCACGTTAGATCGGGGATCACATTAGATCAGGGATCACATTAGATCAGGGATCACATTAGATCGGGGATCACATTAGATCAGGGATCACCCTTTTGGTGTTTTAACTATTATGTTATGCTTTAGCCATTGAAAAATAGCAGATCTACAAGCTCATAGCGCTGTGCCGAGTGCCGCGCTATGAGCTTGTAGGTCTGCTATTTTTGAAGAATCGTGAAAATGTGGAGCAAATCTTTGAATATATTTTCCTTCAGAGCGAATGTTTCTTTGCTCCCTGGAACAGCACATTTTCAGATGGGGGTCAGTTACATATATCTTTGGAGGTCCTTGACATGAAAATGTTTGAGATCGACTGACACAAACAGAAACATGAGGTTTTTCAGACAAACTGTCAGGATTTAGAAGGCATTTGTAGAATCGTCCTCAGGTCTAAATGGGTTAAAATAAAGTCTTGTATAGAAAAATGTACAGATATATATATAGGGGTCAATGCCATGCTGGCTGCTTGTGGATATTTTTGTCAAACGCATACAGAGCTTTAGCCCTAAATCACCTCTTAACCAGTGTTGTTTTTGGCAGCAAATTCCTATTTTAGTTTTAGTCATAGTCTCCTGAATAGTTTTCACTTAGTCTTAGTCACATTTTAGTCACCTGGAATGTATTAGTGTTAGTCTAGTTTTAGTCGACTAAATGTCATAAGATTTTAGTCGACTAAATCTACAGGTGATTTAGTCGACTAAAATGTATTTCTGCGGGCCTTGTTGCCGTCATAATGACTGATTTTACACTTGCTGAAAATAGCCGATCTACAAGGCTATTTTCAGCATGCAACCAAGTGTAAAATGACTTACACTGGATCTCTTGTACACTAGTCCCTTCCTAACATTTTAGTCTAGTTTTTATTTCAGTATATTTAGTCTTAGTTTTAGTCACCATAGCATAGTTTTAATTTAGTTTCCATTTAGTTTTCTTCAGTGGAAAAGGTAGTCGACGAACATTTTTCGTCTTAGTTTTAGTCGACGAAAACAACACTGCTCTTAAGAGAGCACAGATGGAACCAAATGGGTCCTGATGCAGGGAGGGGTCCCCTGTGGGGGTCCCATGCAGGGAGGGGTCCCCTGTGGGGGTCCCTGTGGGGGTCCCTGGCTCACATGCGGATGATGGGGAAGGGGGCTGTGCCCCTCCTCTTCCTGGCCCCCTGCGATGCACTCTCGTTGGGGTGAGGTTTGGGCGTCAGCCGAGCAATACCGTTCTTCAGCCATCCGATATACTTGGATATCTGGAAGAAGAACAAGAAGAAGAATCTTTAAGATATCTTTAAAAGATGTCCACTTTATTAAATTGGTTGGTTATGGTTAGGTTAGGGTTAGAGGTATAGGTTGGTTATGGTTAGGGATAGAGGTAGGTTGGTTATGGTTAGGTTAGGGTTTGAGGTATAGGTTGGTTATGGTTAGGTTAGGGATAGAGGTATAGGTTGGTTATGGTTAGGTTAGGGATAGAGGTATAGGTTGGTTATGGTTAGGTTAGGGATAGAGGTATAGGTTGGTTATGGTTAGGTTAGGGATAGAGGTATAGGTTGGTTATGGTTAGGTTAGGGTTTGAGGTATAGGTTGGTTATGGTTAGGTTAGTTTAATAATAGTACAATAATCCTCACCTGTGTGTAAACGCCAAACTTGCCCTCGCGGGCGCAGCCCTCCCCCCAGCTCACCACGCCCGTCACAAAGTAGGTGTTCTTGTAGCGGGTGACGTGCGGCCCGCCGCTGTCGCCCTGGCACGCGTCCTTCTTCAGGTCGTCGTAGCCGGCGCAGAACATGCGCGCCGAGATGCGGAACTGGCTGGACTCCATGCAGACGGCCCGGTCCACGTAGGGCATGGTCAGACGCTGCAGGATGGACGACGGCGCCCGGCCCTCCCCGATGCGCCCCCAGCCGCTCACCAGGCCGTCCGGCTCGCGCATCAACACCTAGCATGCCGTGGGAAATCAAATCAAATCTTGTTTATAAAGCACATTTACAACATTATAAATTGACTAAAGCCAGCTGAGGTGGTTCGGGGCAATCTGGTTAGGATGCCTCACGGGCGTCTCCCTAGGGAGGTCCTCGATGCACGTCCCACTGGGAGGAGACCCCGGGGAAGACCAAGGACCACGTCCCACTGGGAGGAGACCCCGGGGAAGACCAAGGACCACGTCCCACTGGGAGGAGACCCCCGGGCAGACCAAGGACCACGTCCCACTGGGAGGAGACCCCGGGGCAGACCAAGGACCACGTCCCACTGGGAGGAGACCCCGGGGCAGACCAAGGACCACGTCCCACTGGGAGGAGACCCCCAAGTCCTTGACATGAAAAGGTTTTGGAACCAGTGGTCTAGACGAGAACAACAACTAGGAGTGGACGGAGCGCGGCCGAACCTTCTCGGCGAAGTCCTTCTCGGGCAGGCAGGCGGGGATGATGAACTTGGTGAACCTGACCGGCGTGGTGAGCTTGATGAGGGCGATGTCGTTGTGGAAGGTGTCGGGTTTGTACTGCCGGTGCATCAGGACCCGCTCCACGTTGTGTTTGGACTCGCGGCCTTCGTTCACCTCGATGTCGAACTCACCTGGAAACAGAAACCCCAAGCAAATGACCACGACGATGACATCTCTTAACCCATTTTGACCTGAGATCAGATTCTATAAATGTCTTCTACATCCCGACAGTTTTCTGAAAAAGCTATGTTTTCTATGTCAGTCGTTCTTCGATTTTTCAAAAATAGCAGACCTACAAGCTCATAGCGCGCCACTCGGTGGCGCGCTATGAGCTTGTAGGTCTGCTATTTTTCGGTGCCGGTTAACCTAAACCTAACCGCAAGCACGGGAGCAGTGCATGTTCGGACTAACGGGACTTCGGATCTATGGGCAGTTTCCTATTTTTCAATAGCTAAAGCATAACATGATGCTTAACACCCAAAATGGGTTAATCATTTCAGCCAAAAACTATTTGACAACATGACTATATTGACACGCAAATAACACGGTAATTTATGTAACATACAAGGATTACATTACTTAGAAATATGTGTGGACTGTGGAGTAACTATAACTTCCTTTCATTTGTGTGACTACAATTCCTCCTTTTAAGGGGCCACGTCCGAAGGGACTCTGGGTGGTTACTCTAATTCTATTTGTCTGCCAAAATAAATGCAGTTCTGGCTAATCCGTGCAGTCGGTCTTCACGAAACTTGGCAATATGGTAGATTGGTATACAATAGATAAGATGGCTATGTCAAATTATAACTGCAGCCAGGCATGCAGCGGTATGTTGTTTAGCAGCCTGTCCTGCACTGCTCAGTTCACACAGGTGTGATTTTAGTTATTGCTTGGCCTGTCTTGGGAAATAGTATTTTTGAAAAGAACTTCACACCCGTGTGTGACTCTTATCATCATACATCATCTAAATTCCGACCAATCGCAAATTTGCGTCTTCCCTTTTTCACTCTGCCCTCACTTTTTATCCTCGATACTCACTTTTGCTTATAGCCAATCAAAACATCTCAATTCCGTGCTCAGCCAATCAAATCATCGCTATAGATTCACACAAAGCTGGGCATAGGAGGGGCTATAGCCTATAGCGCCCCTCAAAAATGACCTCATTCCAAATAAATATCACGTCACCGAAGAATAAATGCATCTTAAATGGATGGAGATATGGAGATAACGGATTGAGCTGGATATGAGGTTATCGTGGCTGCAGGCCACTGATTGGTCAGTTTGGTCTCACCCAGGACGACAAAGATGTATCGTGATTGGTTGATGCAGTGGGCGGCGGTCAGGATGATGTAATCAGTCAGGATGGTTCCGCCACAGAAGCCTCGTTTCTCCTCGTTCATCAGCAGGGCCTGGAACGCGCACGCACACACACACACGCACACACACACACACACGCACACGCACGCACACACACACACGCACACACACACACACACACACACGCACACGCACACACACACACACACACACACACACACACACACACACACACACACACACACACACACACACACACAAAACTATAGTGAAAATAGCCTATACAAGCTCACAACGCGACACAAAGCGTAAGCAGTGTCCCGAGCGGGAATCGAACCCAGGACCTTCTAGCTGTGAGGCGACAGCACCACAAAGCGTAAGCTTGTAGACGGCCCATTTTCGACGTGTGACCACGACATGACACGCCTCCATAGAAGACATGTTGAACTCTAAAGGGGATCCTTGAGGACCGAGACCAGTCTGTGAACTCTAAACGGGATCCTTGAGGACCGAGACCAGTCGTGGCGACTGTGAACTTTAATCCAAGTGTATTTATTTACCATATAGAGTAATACAAGGATAGGGAGACCCAACCGGAGCGTTCAGAAGCACCCGCAAGACTGCCAGGAAGTACCATTAGAACTCAATGGCTCGAAGTTTAGCCTAGCCTAGCCTAGCATAGCCTAGCCTAGCCTAGCCTAGCCTAGCCTAGCAAGAACCTCAAATTTAGGTACCTGCAATGCAGGGACAGTCCCAGCCAGGGGGGGACACTACATATGTGACTAAATTTGACTGAGGGACTGCCATTGGATTTTTAATTTTTTTCGTCATAGCTTCAAATTGACATATTGGTTGTTCAGTTTGACCCAGCAGTTGTGGAGATATGGCTTATAGAGTAATGTCTGGCAGAGAAACGGCGAGTTGAGAAAACAGGCTTGAAATGTTCACTTATGTGGACTCTTAACATTACACCTATAGCTACATGTTTAAGCATTTATTTCATATTTACATGTCTTCTGTGGTCTCTAACATTACACCTATAGCTACATGTTTAAGCATTTATTTCATATTTACATGTCTTCTGTGGTCTCTAACATTACACCTATAGCTACATGTTTAAGCATTTATTTCATATTTACATGTCTTCTGTGGTCTCTAACATTACACCTATAGCTACATGTTTAAGCATTTATTTCATATTTACATGTCTTCTGTGGACTCTAACATTACACCTAGCTACATGTTTAAGCATTTATTTCATATTTACATGTCTTCTGTGGACTCTAACATTACACCTATAGCTACATGTTTAAGCATTTATTTCATATTTACATGTCTTCTGTGGTCTCTAACATTACACCTATAGCTACATGTTTAAGCATTTATTTCATATTTACATGTCTTCTGTGGTCTCTAACATTACACCTATAGCTACATGTTTAAGCATTTATTTCATATTTACATGTCTTCTGTGGTCTCTAACATTACACCTAGCTACATGTTTAAGCATTTATTTCATATTTACATGTCTGCTGTGGTCTCTAACATTACACCTATAGCTACATGTTTGGGCATTTATTTATTATTATTTATTATGTCAATTTCAGCTCTGACACTTATTTCAGACATGGTCTAGTATGTGAAGAGTCTGCCTGTGCTATTACGTTTTTCTCCTCTGGTGAAAAGCTGTAATTTGTGCGATGGCAGTCTCTCAGTCAAATCTGGTCACATATAGGTCCCTGCCAGGGGGGACACTAAGGGGGGACACTAATGGGGGACACTACATATACAGTAGGTACCTGCCAGGGGGGACACTAAGGGGGGACACTACATATAGGTCCCTGCCAGGGGGGACACTAAGGGGGGACACTACATATAGGTCCCTGCCAGGGGGGACACTAAGGGGGAACACTACATATAGGTCCCTGCCAGGGGGGACACTATAGGTCCCTGCCAGGGGGGACACTAAGGGGGGACACTATAGGTCCCTGCCAGGGGGGACACTATAGGTCCCTGCCAGGGGGGACACTAAGGGGGGACACTATAGGTACCTGCCAGGGGGGACACTAATGGGGGACACTACATATAGGTCCCTGCCAGGGGGGACACTAAGGGGGGACACTATAGGTACCTGCCAGGGCGGACACTAAGGGGGGACACTACATATAGGTCCCTGCCAGGGGGGACACTAAGGGGGGACACTACATTTAGGTACCTGCCAGGGACAGTCGCCGGGCGGACACTGCTCCCCGCCGACGATGCGCGTCTGCGCCGACACGTCGGCGAGGTGGAGCTCCTCCTCCACCAGCTGTGCCGTGCCGTCGTCCATCATGTAGTCGTCGGCGCCCTCCGCTGGCCAGGAGGACTCGGAGGGCTCGGTGAACTGCGACACGTCGAAGACGGCCGGGACGTCGCTCTGCTCCGCCGTGCCGTTGGCGCCGCCGTCCGGCGCCGTGGTGTTGGGACGCACGTAGTGGAACACGGTCCTAGTGCCCTTGGCGAACACGGCGCCGCACTTATACGTCTCTGTGTGGGGAAAGAGAGGTGGAAAAACATGTGATGAAACCAGTGGTGGAAAAACATGTGATGAAAACCAGTGGTGGAAAAACATGTGATGAAACCAGAGGTGGAAAAACATGTGATGAAACCAGAGGTGGAAAAACATGTGATGAAAACCAGTGGTGGAAAAACATGTGATGAAACCAGAGGTGGAAAAACATGTGATGAAACCAGTGGTTGAAAAACATGTGATGAAACCAGTGGTTGAAAAACATGTGATGAAACCAGTGGTTGAAAAACATGTGATGAAACCAGTGGTGGAAAAACATGTGATGAAACCAGAGGTGGAAAAACCAGTGGTGGAAAAACATGTGATGAAAACCAGTGGTGGAAAAACATGTGATGAAATCAGTGGTGGAAAAACATGTGATGAAACCAGTGGTGGAAAAACATGTGATGAAACCAGTGGTGGAAATACAACTTGTACTCGATACGTTTTACTTAACCCATTCTGACCTGAGATCAGATTCTAAAGATGTCTGTTTGAAAATGACATAGTTTTCTGAAAAAGCTATGTTTCTGTGTCAGTTTTTCAAAAAATAGCAGACCTACAAGCTCGTAGCGCGCCACTCGGTGGCGCGCTACGAGCTTGTAGGTCTGCTATTTTTCAATAGCTAAAGCATAGCCTAATGCTAACACCAAAAGGGGTTCCCGCCGTAAATGGGTTAATTATTCGTAAAAGTATCAATACTGCAATGTAGAAATACTCGTTACGTTAAGTAAAAGTTCGGGATTAAAAAAAAAAATGTCGCTTGAGTGAAAGTACAAAAGTGTTGGCATCAAAATGTACTTAAAAGTACCAAAAGTAAAAGTACTCATTGTGCATGCACAATGTCTCATTTAAGGTTTTCAAATGTATAACAATCTTTTGAAAATAGCCGATCTACAAGCTGTGTGTGTGTGTGTGTGTGTGTGTGTGTGTGTGTGTGTGTGTGTGTGTGTGTGTGTGTGTGTGTGTGTGTGTGTGTGTGTGTGTGTGTGTGTGTGTGTGTGTGTGTGTGTGTGTGTGTGTGTGTGTGTGTGTGTGTGTTCATATTTGGAAGCCTCAGTAATGTCCATAAATCAGTGGTGAGGGGCCTGCAGATTGCAGGCATGCCCAATAAGCCCAGAGCTGATCAGGCATCGGCAACATTCTGTTCAGTGTCTGCAATAATTGGCAGTCGACCATATATGGAGAAGGCGATGCTTTCTGTACCCGTGATCTGTATCCTGAAGCACTTGTTGTAGAGTTTTCTCAAGTTTGCGCATCCACTATTGTTTGTGTTCAAGAAATGTATTGTAAAATGTGAATACAAATAAAGATGTTAAATGTGTGTGTGTGTGTGTGTGTGTGTGTGTGTGCGCGTGCGTGTGCGTGTGTGTGCGTGTGTGTGTGTGTGTGTGTGCGCGCGTGCGTGTGCGTGCGTGTGTGTGTGTGTGTGCGTCTCACGGTTTGAGTTGCAGGACTTCTCGTCGGCCTCCAGATAATACCCGTCAGCACACGAACACCTGATGTTCCCTCCAGTGACATCACAGAAGTGGTCACACCCGCCGTTCTTGTTCTCACAGAGTTCAGGGATCACTGATCACACACACACACACACACACACACACACACACACACACACACACGCACACACGCACACACACACACGCACGGTCAGAACATTCCCTCCATTGGCTCCCCATTTGTACTCCCCGATACGATACAAAACTCTGACTCTATAGCCTTCAAAGCAACCAGAAGTATAAGGCCCCCCCCCTTATCTCATCAAGTCCCCTTAGATAGCATTTCTGTAGACTTAGATAGCATCTGATACAGACTTATAGCATGTTATGTAGACAGCACTATAATTGCATTGTAATGTAGTCATAGCACGCCATAGTACATATGTATAGCATAGTAGTATAGATGTATAGTTTATATGTATAGTTTCATTATATAGATATTCCACTTTTACGTTCTTAGCTTACGCATGTTTCATGATAAATGCTTTTATGTGATGTATTCCCATGCTTTTGTTCTTGCTTAATGTAAATCGCTCTGGATTTCTGCTAAATGCCTAAATTGTAAATTGTACAAACCCTCCTACACGCTCAGATCAGCCAACGCATAATTGTATTATGTTTTATATTTTGTGATCACATCTTATAACGAAGGTTAAAAAATACCTTGTGTCTGTATGTAGATGTTTTTCTATATGTACACTAGTTTAATGTGATTTAGTGATTCCACTATCATCAGATTATACCATGTGACCTGAAAATAATTACACCCACATGGAAAACAATGACCTTGAGATGGGAACAAGGAGGATAAAATCTGACCACACAGTGATAAATAGACATAATAAATATAACATAATTAATAATAAACGGTGATAAAGAGACATACCAGATTGAGTCTAAATCAAGGACCCAACATGACTTTGGTAAAACAATTCAGACTGACTGTCACCGGATGACATGACACTATGAATTAAATCCTCATTATCCTTAGGCCAATATTCAAAAAACATCTAAAGAAATATCTTATTTCTTCCTCTCTGTAGATTACATGTTTTTACTTTGATGCGTTATATTTTATTTTGTGTGTTTGTTGTTGTATTGTTTATTTCTGTTTTTTTGTGCATTCTGTGTTTTTATTTCTTTACTGCACAGCTGCCCCCCCTTTGCCAACTTGTAGACTTATGTACTGTTTTTTGATGGTCACATGTGGCCAGGTTTGTTGCCCTTGCGTGTTTCATTGCAGAACATGAGGAGCTCTTCATGAAATAGTTCATGTTTCCATATGATGGCAGGAATACCGTCAGGTCCAGGGGTCTTTGACTTGCCGATTCCTTTGATGATGGTCTGCAGTTCATCCATGGAAAAGGGGTCAGTTCTGATAGGCAGTTTGTTAGTTACCAAGGAGTTTACTGAAGTGATCATACCAGGTGATCATCTCTTTCAACATGTCTAAGGAGATGCGATAACTGAGAGATTGATCGTAAAAACCGCTACCGTTGTCTTTGTGCTGCGTGATGTACACGCCGATGACAGATTTTTCACCTGCACGACCAGTCGATGGATCTCTGAACACCAGAATTACTCGGTCCCTGTTAAACTCTCTGTTGAAATCTATCCAGTTTGCCCCTCTGTCTCTGGCCATTTCTCTTCTGGCTCTTCTTCCCATGTTATAGTACTGCGTCACCTTGGATGGCAATTTTTTTCGATTTGGATTTGTATATAGGCCCATAGGCACATTTGGATTTAGATTTCCCACAGTGCACATGATGTCCACATCCATATTGTGCTCTTCAACTATTCTCTCTTTATTTCCGTATTCATGAGCTCCATAGTCACCGTCTACAGGGTTGAAGTCTGCAAGTCGAAATTAAACCACGTTTCGATGATCGATGTGTAGCAGATCTTGCACTATAAACAACAGCACTTCACGTCCAGCTCTCGGCTCTTGGCCAAATTGTAGGCCATCTAGATCATCAACGGCATTTAGTTCAACAACCATTTTCCTACAAGGTAGATGGATAAATCTGTAATTGTAACCGAAGCCAAGTATGGGGGGCCTGGTCGGGTATTTATGTTGTTGGGATGTCATGATGTCACCTCTGACATCCTGGTTATGATGTCGGGGCGACCCCTGGTTCCTTCCTCCTGGTGCTATCTGCATGGGGGCCTTGGCACTACGGCTGTAGTGCAGATGAGGGGGCAGTCAGACAGATATTTTGTGAAGCCACAAGGAAATCGGGACTTCCAGAAAGTTCATATAATGGCCTGTTGTGGCGCTGTCATTGGGCCCAAAAAGCTCCATAGAGGCCCATGTATTTGGGCCCAACTTCACCTAGACTGTATTACCTTAATAAACATGGTCATGAATACTTTCTTCTTCCAGTCACTAGTTTAAAGTCTCATTTCTAATGTCATAATATTCTTTTTGGAAAATTATGGTCCCATTTATAAAAAAAATACCATAAATTCGCGTATGTTCTGAGGGGTGTGGCTACCGTTACAGTCTATGATCGGGAGCCACCTCCCGTTCAGTCAAAATAAAAACGTAAGGGGGGAAGTCCCGCCTCGTTGTCTGGGCCAGCCAATGGCCAGCTGGGCCAAAACGGATCTAGAAATATGGCGTCTTACAATGCAAGGAATTACAGGCTTCATTTTACGTCCATGTTAGACCCAGGGAACGCTTTGTCCATATTTTTTACAGTTCTTGAGTGCAGATGGGGAGTCCTCCCTCGAGCTCCCCCCTCACACCCGTGGCGGCCATCGCCGCTCCAGGCTCTGGCCTCGTGTGCGCGAAGGACCCTGCTTTGAGGTGTGTTGAGGTGCTCTCGCAGACTTTGTCAGAATGCGGACCGGTTGTGGGTGTGCGTTCTCCGGTCTGGGCAGTGTCAGGGTTGGAGCATGTGTTGTTGTTGTTGCCCAGTTCTCCGGGCTTGTCGTTCAGACTGCGAGGACCGAGGGGTCGTCGGCGCCGCTGGGTGGTGGCGGCGCATCAATGCTGGAGGTGAGCTGCACAGCGATGCGTGGGCCGTTGTAGCGTATTCATCGTGTTGGCGTACGCTGTCGCTGTTGTTTGTTACATTTGTTCCTCTCCCCCCCTGCGTTGTTGCAACGCAGTGGCCTTGGTGCGTCCTTTGCAGGACGAGGCTGGAGTGTCGGACAGCACTAGGCTGCGGAACGCCGACTTCACCGCTGACTTGTCAGCGGACCTGTTGGTCAGTGGGCGCCAGGGCCATTCGACCGTTTGGTGTTCGGATCGTAAAGCCGAACGACAAACGGACCTGGCGTTCGGGTCGTAAAGCCGAACGACAAACAGGCCTGGCTAGCATGGAAGGGCATGAGATTTGCTCAAGTGGCGTGTGGAGGACCCTGGAGGGTCGCGTTGTCGCACTTGAGCTTGGCATGGTCGGGAGTCTTACAGCATCTGAAATGATGAATAGAGGAAATAGAGGAATAGGACCTCAAGGATGAGGTGTTTGAACGTGGTGTGGGATCGTGTCCAGCTAGCGGCCACTGGGAGTGTCCAACCAATGACTGCCGGGGATACAGGCTCCTGCTGTTTCATGAACCAATGACTGCCGGGGATACAGGCTCCTGCTGTTTCATGAACCAATGAACTTTGGCCTTGGCTGCGCGGGGTCTCGTTTGTGGTCCTGGCGGGTTGCCAGGCTGGGACGTGCTCGGGTCGATTGGTACCAACCAGTCGTTCCTCCGATAGGCGCAGATCTTCTGACTGCCCGCGGTGATCATCTGCGGTTGTCTGGGCCGTGCCGTGCTAGTGTGATTAACAACTGCGGCTGCCAGTGAGATTACCAGAATGGCTAAACCTAGCCGGCCTAGCCTAGTCGGCCTGGCTTTGTTCGGTTTCATCTCGTTGATCTGCAGCGGCTCTCCATCGAGCAGGGCGTTATCGCCTCTCCTGGGCGCCGGGTGGGATGTCTTCCCGGCGATGGTCTGCTGCTGTAATACATGCACACGCTCGTCGAGACGAGTTCACACAAAGGACAAGGTGGAGCGTGGCGACTTGGCCACTCATTGGGGCTAAAGTGGTGCTCTCCTTGTTCCCTGTCTGCGCGATGCTAGGTTCGTATTTCTTGGTCTCTAACGGTGTGCTCACGCTTGGGGCGGGGACAGAGGCAGTCTTGACTGCCAGCGCTGTAGCGGTTAGGGCCGATTCATACTCCTATTTTAGAGCCGAATAAAAGTCGGTTCGGTGCTGAAGAGCCTACAATTTGACGTCATTTGAGGTTCGGGGGGGGCGGGTACCGTCCTAAAGTCGGCTCTTCGGTGCTACTGAAAATGTCTGACGAGCCGAAATCATTTCGGCACTACAGCGCCGAAACAGCGGTAAAATATGAGTATGAATCGGCCCTTATAGCTGTGCTTGAGACAGAGGCAGTTGCCGTCTCGCAATTGGCGCTTTGAGGGCGTTCGGGTCGTAATGCTGAACGTCCTCGGTGGTCGCTTGGCTGTCCGCTTGGCGTGGCTCATGGTTAGTGCATGATGGCAGTTGGCTTGTGTCGGGAGATAGCCCGAGACCCTGTGGGTCGCCGTCGTCCTTCCTGCTGGTGGGCCCGTCAGGTGGACAGGTGGCTCGGTTGGGCGAGGGTGACCCGTAATTGTCCTAGAATGTGAGCATATTTGACCATATATGGGCAGGAGAGTTGTCAGACTTAACATGACCATATATGGGCAGGAGAGTATTCAGACTTAACATGCCCATCTGTGGAGATCACTTGTGGAAATCAGACGCCATGCTGTGATCTCAGGAGCGACATTTGTCTAATACAGGCGCAGTTTCCTGCTGAACCCTGGTAGTTCCTTCTCTAGACCATGCTGTTGGGCCGCTACCTCACACAGTGTCTCTAAGCGAGGGCTTAAATCTAAGATCCACATCTCATCTAGTCCATGGTGGTTCCCTTTTTTCTTTCCTCCACAGAAGAGGATATGGTGATCTCCCAGCATAAAACAGCACATCCCATATCTGTGGGACGGGCGTTTCCCCTTGGGCTCGAGCGTCGTCCAGGAGGAGCTCTCCGGGTTATACTTCCACAAGTCATCGAATAAATTCGACGGCACCGTGCATCCGCCAAATATGTAGAGTTCTCCATTGTAGGCAAAGGCTGAATGTGTTTCGCGTCCTTTTGGAAGAAGCGATGAAGAGGAATGGTACTTCGGCTGATCTTTTAGATGACGCCGTGAAGAAAACCGGTACTTCTGCCCTTCTGGAAGAAGCCAGCAGTCCGTCTCTGTGTCAAACACTCTGATGACATTGTACGCTTTACAATACTCGTTAGAATATGGTTTCGACGAGTAACGGGTATCATCGTCAAAGTTCAAATTGGCCTCCGAGTGCGGTTTTCCCCCGAATACATACATCTTTGTCCCAATGATAGTGGCAGAGTGAAAATCTGAAATTGGTGGCTTAAATTTTCCTCTGGTGTCAACTACAGACCAGATCCATGTGGCGGTGTCCAACTTGTACATCTTACAGGATAAGTTGCCATGATCCTTTACAAACATGACGTGCGTTCCATATAAATACATGACACCCTTCAAGACACACGCTGAATGGCCCCCCATGGCCTCTGGAGCAGGCCCAGAAGTCTTAGGCTTGGACCATTTAAGTGCATCAATATCAAAGGCATGAAGTTCATTGAACTCACGTGAGCATGATATTCCTCTTCCTCCCCAGAGGTAGATTTGACTACCTATAAGCACAGCTGTGTGATTGATGCGATTGGAGGGGGCGTCGCCGGTCACTTCTAATAATTTCCATGTCAGGTTGTCCAAAGACTCGTTGTCTTTGACTTCCAAGACGTGCACATCCATCGTTCCTTCCTCATAACTTCCTGCAAAGCAGAACACACGCTCCCCCGCCGTCACGGCTGCATGGTCAGCACTCTGCGGCGCTCCTTTCAGATGCCTCGTCCAGCGCAGCATCACTCGCACGGTTAGCACCACCTCAGACCTAAATGGAATGGTCCAGTTCTTCCTGTATTCCGGTACAAAGATCTTTCTGGATTTTCTGCCGACCGCTGTGAGAGGTGGGGGGGAAACGTGACGTTGAACTCACTGTGCAAGAATTGCTCACCTTAAATGCTTGGCTAATTAATGCTGACTGGAGCAGTTTGATAAAGTGGGTATTATTCCGAATACGATAATAACTTGCAGTGAGTACTGTTTGGCACATTCCATCTTCTTATATAGACTATTGTGATGTCACGTGAATCTTGACCAATCAGGTGTTGTGATGTCACGAGAAGTTTCCGGTGATGTGAGCCAATCAGGTAGTCTGGGTAGTCCAGTTGATTCCGTGTCCAAAAATCACACTTAGACAAGAATGTCCCATAGACAATGTCCCATGGACAATGTCCCATGGACAATGTCCCATGGACAATGTCCCATGGACAACAATGTCCCATGGACAATGTCCCATGGACAACAATGTCCCATGGACAATGTCCCATGGACAATGTCCCATGGACAACAATGTCCCATGGACAATGTCCCATGGACAATGTCCCATGGACAATGTCCCATGGACAATGTCCCATGGACAACAATGTCCCATGGACAATGTCCCATGGACAACAATGTCCCATGGACACCATGGACAATGTCCCATGGACACCATGGACAATGTCCCATGGACACCATGGACAATGTCCCATGGACACCATGGACAATGTCCCATGGACACCATGGACAATGTCCCATGGACAATGCCCCATGGACAATGTCCCATAGACAATGTCCCATGGACACCATGGACAATGTCCCATAGACAATGTCCCATGGACACCATGGACAATGTCCCATAGACAATGTCCCATAGACAATGTCCCATGGACAATGTCCCATGGACAACAATGTCCCATGGACACCATGGACAATGTCCCATGGACACCATGGACAATGTCCCATAGACAATGTCCCATGGACAATGTCCCATGGACAACAATGTCCCATGGACACCATGGACAATGTCCCATGGACAATGTCCCATGGACACCATGGACAATGTCCCATGGACACCATGGACAATGTCCCATGGACACCATGGACAATGTCCCATGGACAATGCCCCATGGACAATGTCCCATAGACAATGTCCCATGGACAATGTCCCATAGACAATGCCCCATGGACAATGTCCCATGAATGTCCCATGGACAATGTCCCAGGGACAATGTCCCATGGACAATGAAAGGAGAAAGTAGGTCAAATGTCCGCCAAATATGGCGTAGATTTGTGGAAACAGGCACATTTATCTTTTCTTGGTTGGTTGGTGCATAATGTTTCAGTTGAGTATATAGCGTACCAAAAGGTAGGAGACCGAACAGAAGACACCAAAGCTTTGAGATCAATGGCAGAGGCAGGAGACCAAACTGAAGACACCAAAGCTTTGTAGCTTTGCATATTTGCAGTGTGAATACTCACAAGCAAGCAAAATGCCTGTGTAGAATTATCTTCTGACAGGACATTCTGGGAGGAGAGGCACCTCTAGAGAGTAGAGACGGACCTTCGCAGTAAGTAAGTACAGTAATCCTGAGGCTGCGATAGATAGCTTAACCAAGTCAAGCAAACTCCCCGACAGCTAATTAATTCTGCATATGCATAAGATCATGCTTATAGGATCATGTTGGATGTAGCTTGTGTTGTCCTTAGGGATAGCATTTTATATCCTAAATGTAAATGCACCACGTCTCTCTGTGTGTGTGTGTGTGTGTGACTGTGTGTGTGCGTGCGTGTGTACGTACACTGTACGTCTGAAATCCACATAACTCGAAAACCGTTCGCCGCTACCAACTTGACACACGCGTTCCACACCACCTCAGGGGCAGTCGGCGAGATACACCGTTGTCTCGAAAACACCACAAGAGCCTCTTCCCGGGCTCTGGACAGGGCCCAAATTAGCCAATTGATCACACCTGATCACCCCTAGATCTCCATATATGGAGCTGGAGCTGTTCTGACATCTGCATAGACTCCATATTTGGGAATGCCTTGACAAAGAACTCCATATATGGGCATAAAAAAGCTCACAACGTGTCGCGCTGCGACACGTTGTGAGCTTGTAGATCTCCTATTTTTTTTGTCCAAAAGTGCCCTCTTAACCCATTCTGAACGGGAACCCATTTTGGTGTTAGCATCGTGTCGTGCTTTAGCTATTTAAAAATAGCAGATCTACAAGCTCGTATCGCGCCACCGAGTGGCGCGATACGAGCTTGTAGGTCTGCTATTTTTGAAAAAAATCGAAGAACGACTGACATTTTTAGAATCTGATCTCAGGTCAGAATGGGTTCGTCAGACCAGTGTGTGTCCGGCGGAAACCTCGTATGAATCTGATCTCAGGTCAGAATGGGTTAAGGGATTTCAGCACCTGCCTCTCTGCACTAGGCATGTGGAAAATAATCGATACGTATCGATACATCGATTATGACGTGCGCGTGTGTGTCTTATTTCTTCCTCTCTGTAGATTACATGTTTTGACTTTGATGCGTTATATTTTATTTTGTGTGTTTGTTGTTGTATTGTTTATTTCTGTTTTTTTGTGCATTCTGTGTTTTTATTTCTTTACTGCACAGCTGCCCCCCCCCCCCCCCCCCTTTGCCAACTTGTAGACTTATGTACTGTTTTTTGATGGTCACATGTGGCCCTCACCATCACATAATGCGGCCCTCAGGTTAATATCCGATCATTGATATATTATTGATTTCAGCTAATTACTAGTATTACAATGTTATTGTCTTCTGTTTTTTTATGTCCGATGTATTTGTGTTTAGTTCATAAAGTTCTAACATAACTATAAATAAATCCATTTGAAAATTCGAAGAAAAATCGAAGAACGACTGTGACATTTTTTTAATCTGATCTCAGGTCAGAATGGGTTAATCAGACCAGTGTGTGTCCGGTGGATAAACCTGGTGTGAATCTGATCTCAGGTCAGAATGGGTTAATCAGACCAGTGTGTGTCCGGTGGATAAACCTGGTGTGAATCTGATCTCAGGTCAGAATGGGTTAATCAGACCAGTGTGTGTCCGGTGGATAAACCTGGTGTGAATCTGATCTCAGGTCAGAATGGGTTAATCAGACCAGTGTGTGTCCGGTGGATAAACCTGGTGTGAATCTGATCTCAGGTCAGAATGGGTTAATCAGACCAGTGTGTGTCCGGTGGATAAACCTGGTGTGAATCTGATCTCAGGTCAGAATGGGTTAATCAGACCAGTGTGTGTCCGGTGGATAAACCTGGTGTGAATCTGATCTCAGGTCAGAATGGGTTAATCAGACCAGTGTGTGTCCGGTGGATAAACCTGGTGTGAATCTGATCTCAGGTCAGAATGGGTTAATCAGACCAGTGTGTGTCCAGTGTATAAACCTGGTGTGAATCTGATCTCAGGTCAGAATGGGTACGTACCGATCTCACAGTTGTAGCCTTGGTACCCGGCGGGGCAGAAGCAGGTGTACTGCCCGATGCCGTCCTTACACACCCCGCTGTGAGCGCACGGGTTAGACACGCACGCATCCCCGTCTGCACACACACACACACACACACACACACACACACACACACACACACACACACACACACACACACACACGTCTACAATGAATACACACACACTTGTGGAAAAAAGTGATACTGGGTGATGAGATTACCATTATTGCAAATAAATACACTTGTTTTATAAAATCAATAAAACACTCCCATCCAATCACAGTGAATTGACAAACATAACTTACCATAATATGTATTCCAGAACTCGTTCTACTCGTTCAACCAGAGAGAGAGAGAGAGAGAGACAGAGAGACAGAGAGACAGAGAGAGAGAGAGAATTGTGATAAATGTAGCAGATATATTTAAGCTCACAACACATTGCAAGCCCGTATCGGCTACTTCAGGCATTAGATTTTCAACAAGGCTTTAAATGGTTAATACTGTATAGTATACTTTGGCCAGCAGTTTGAATATGGTACAGTAGAACAATATATGGTGCGTCGTGTTCAAGGGAAATTATCGTTCGTTGGCAACGAACGATAATTGTCGAAATATGTCCAGCTTTGAGGGCTTGTGTAAACATAAACATTGAAGACAAAAGTGAGTAAACACAAACATTGAAGACAAAAGTGAGTAAACACAAACATTGAAGACAAAAGTGAGTAAACACAAACATTGAAGACAAAAGTGAGTAAACACAAACATTGAAGGCAAAAGTGTGTAAACACAAACATTGAAGACAAAAGTGAGGACGCAAATTGTGATTGGCTAGAATGAAATGTATGAATGATACTTCAATGGATGTCATCATTCATAATCATCGTACGGTAGGATAATTATTTTACTATGGTCTCACACCTTCCTACCTGTATACATGACACGGGTTGGGTGTGATTTAGGAAAATATCTATGGCTGTTCCTATCTGCTGATTTCACCTTCTACTGTTTGCAAGACAACCCGCCCTCGCTGCGCTGCGGTCTATAGGAGTCAATTACTGCCTATAGAGTCTATAGGGGCTGTCCATTCATTTACTGCCTATAGAGTCTATAGGGGCTGTCCATTCATTTACTGCCTATAGAGTCTATAGGGGCGTGACGCTGTCCATTCATTTTTATGGTCTACATACAGTATGGTTGCGTTAAGTGACCATATCTCTGTATGTTAAACCAGTAACCTATAGCAACAGACAGACAGACAGGCAGGCAGGCAGGCAGGCAGGCAGGCAGGCAGGCAGGCAGACAGACAGGCAGGCAGGCAGGCAGGCAGGCAGGCAGGCAGGCAGGCAGACAGGCAGGCAGGCAGAGGGTGTTATACCGTCAGCTGTTCGTTCTCAAAGATCTCCCGCGCCTCCTCTCGGTCACACCTCTCCTCCACACACTCCCTCTCCATGTCTCCCTGACGCCACTCCTCGAACGGGCTGTTGGCGCGACGACGGCGAGACAGCAGCTGATTGGCCGACGGGCTGTCCAGGAACACTGCATGAGGACATGGAACGTTAGTTAGTTAGTTAGTACGGTATGTGACTTTTAAACATAAGGACGTTAGTTAGTTCGTTATGTGACTTTTAAACACAAGGACGTTAGTTAGTTAGTTAGTACGGTATGTGACTTTAAACGCTATAGAACGGCAGTCCTCAAACCTTCTCATTTCAAGGAGCTTCTCGTTTAACTCTGACAGTGTTAAAATGGACCCGTTAATTAACGTTTGGATGCATTTGTACACTCTCAGAGTTATGGGGGTCCATTTGTACACTCTCAGAGTTATGGGGTGTGGCCATAGACCTTTTAACATATCTGTAGATTGTAGAACCACTGCAGATATGTCAAGTGCGAGCCGAGAAAACACCTTTTCATGGGTAATCCAATCCATTAGGCCTGGAATTAAACAAAAATCTTCTAAATGATGACAATTTTCTGAAAAACGTTTCTATATCAGTGGTTCTCAATATTTCATGTCAAGGACCCCAAAAATGATATGTAATTGGCCACCGACCCCCTTCTGAAAATATGTTGTTCCAGAGACCTCTCAGAAGATTTGAGTTAAAACGTAGAATATTCAAAGATTTGAGCCACATTTTCAAGATATTTCAAAAGTAGCAGACCTACAAGCTCGTAGATCTGCTATTTTTCAATAGCTAAAGTACATGTTTGATTGGTTCTTTACTGTACAGACAGGATATCTATAGTACAGCGGACTGCAGATTGAACTTTGACCTCTGACGCACCGTCTGTGGGCCACAAGGCCATGATAGCATTTACATCACAAACACACACACACACACACACACGCACACACACACACACACACACACACACACACGCACACGCGCGCGTCTCTGCCTGTATCTCTGCCTGCCTGCCAGCCTGTCTGTCTCTTTGTCTCTCGGCCTGTCTGTTTCTCTGCCTGTCTGCCTGTCTACCTGTCTGTCTGTCCGACAGTAAAGGGTGTTGTACGTACCGTCACAGGAGACCTGAAGCAGGACACACAGACACACACAGGCCAGGAGGACAGACAGACGACACAACAACATGGCCGACCTGGTCTCCATTATTAATGCTGCTGCTGCCCCGACGTTTACTGTAGAGAAGACTGGAACAGCACGGTGCACGGGACAATGACCCTGAGAGAGAGAGAGAGAGAGGGAGAGAGAGAGAGAGAGAGAGGGAGAGAGAGAGAGGGAGGGATAACCTCCTGGACTAGCGCTGCAGTACCCTCGCGTCACCTGCAGGTCTGTGTTACAAAATGCCTATAAAAATGTCTTCTACATCCTGACAGTTTTCTGAAAAAGCTATGTTTCTGTGTCAGTCGTTCTTCGATTTTTCAAAAAATAGCAGACCTACAAACTCGTAGCGCGCCACGCGCTTGCAGTCACTCATATATGATACAGTCTGCTTCTAGCGAAAATGTAACTAATTCAGCAGCAGTAACATTAGCGTTTTCTCTCAGTCAGTTGATTCTTCATATCCATATGAGTGAAGCGGCCGGGGTGACATGTTTATTTTTCAAACACAGTTCTTATATGAAGCAATCTAAAAATCCTCCTATGGCGATTTCAATGCAACTAAAAAAAATACATGAACCTGGGGACTGACGCCCTCTACTGAAAGTGACGTCAGACTTCGGTGCTCTATCGGGCTCCCAGTAGAGCGCAACTCTTCTATTCTACGGCTCTGGGCTCACCTAAGCAGCTAATCACCTCATTTCAATCACCTGTTGGGTTTGGGCAGAGCAAACAGAGCAGCTCTTTGTCTGTGAAGGCAGAAGGCGCATACGGTATGTTCACAGTTGTTTGTTTTGTCTCTGTAAAAAGTTATATTGTCATTCTATCGTGTATTTGTTTGTGAGAATAATATGGACAATTCATGGACATTTAAAAAGACTTTGTGGGGCATGAGAAAACAAATACAAACAACTTTATTAGGGGGGGAAATAAAAAGCGGTGGAATGAACTAGCTGGGGAGTGCATTTCACATGGGGTTGGGGGCTTGGGACAGACCATTTCACATGGGGTTGGGGGCTTGGGACAGACCATTTCACATGGGGTTGGGGGCTTGGGACAGACCATTTCACATGGGGTTGGGGGCTTGGGACAGACCATTTCACATGGGGTTGGGGGCTTGGGACAGACCATTTCACATGGGGTTGGGGGCTTGGGACAGACCGTTGTCTGATGGACCTTCACACTTGCTGCTTCAGTATGTTTCGCATCGTGGACAGCTTGACAGCTTCGTGCTGTGGTGAAATATCCGCAAGCCTCTACTCTGCGAGACATGTAGCCCTCCAAGCAGAACCCAATGGTACTGAAGTTTCTGACATTTTTGACGACACAGACCATTGGGTCCTGTTGCAGCAGTATCCTGCCACCTGGTACGCGGACATAATAAAACATAGGAAAAAAAGTCGTCAAAGAGCGCAGACAGGCCGTAAACACGGTGTTTATGGCCTGTCTGCGCTCTTTGACGACTTTTTTTCGTGTGAGGGCTTCTGAATCTGTGAACTATAAGTACCCATACATGCCGCTGCGAATATCTCCTGTGGCGTGGAAGCCGTTAAGTATTTTCAATCTTTGTTTGACCGATTTGGTCGCTTTGATTCTTCTCTTCCTTCCTTGTTTATTGACACCTCATTGTACCGCCTATCTGGCTAGCTAGTGGCGCTATAGCTATGACAGAGCAGATCAGAGGCAGGGACGTAGCCGCACAAGCCAACCGCACACCGGGAGGCGGTACAATAAACGGTAAACAAACAAGAAGAAATAAAGCGACCAAATCGGTCAAACAAAAATACTTAACGGCTTCCGCGCCACAGGAGATATTCGTAGCGGAATGTATAGGTACTTATAGTTAACGAATTCAGAAGCCCTCAAAGGAAAACAGGCCGTCAAACGGCGCAGATACGATGTTAGTGAGCATATTTATGTCCGCGTTCCAAAATTCCTATACGAAAATATAGTTATGAACAGGGACCCTACAATAAAGCAACATCAAAATTTCAGAAAAGCTTTATGGAGGGTTCCGAGAGGGGCTACGAGACATGTTAAGCTGAAGCAGTCAGCATGGAAGATAACGTTGGTTTATGGATCCTTTCCCCTCTGACATTGCACACACAGCCATGCTGTTGTATCCACGCGTCCATCCGATAGCTTTGACATCTAAATGTCCCATCCACGGAGCAAAAGCGATATAAGCTTCTTCATGCGATTCGTTTGGGTGGTGTTGTTGTGTGACGGAGCTGTGGTGTGTAGAGTGCTGCTGCTGCTGGGGGGGGGCTCCTCAGGGGGGCCCTCCCCCCCCTGCAAGCCGTGCAACTTAAAGGGTAAGACCACTTTTTTTGAGGTTTGGGTTGTGTAGTTACTTTGCCATGATGAAACTCCGAATGTGGACAAGAAATAAAAAAATACTGCTCCAGTGAATAGAAATTGAACAGGAAGATAACATTTTTATGAAAAAATAAAACCACATGAGTTTTGGTGATGCTCTATATTGTCTGAATCAACTTTGTTTGTGTTTGTTTACGTACTAAAAGAGTGACTTTGAGAGCTGTTTTAGCTACAATGTAAGTCAATGAGGAGCATATTTTGAATTATCAATTTCTAATCACTGGAGCAGTTATTTTTTTATTTCTTGTTGGAGTTGCATCATGGCAAAGTAACTACACAACCCAAACCTCAAAAAAGTGGTCTTACCCTTTAACCCATTCTGGGCAGGCACCCATTTTGGTGTTGGCATCATGTTACGCTTTATCTATTGAAAAATAGCAGATCTACAAGCTCATATCGCGCCACCGAGTGGCGCGCTACGAGCTTGTAGGTCTGCTATTTTTGAAAGAAATCGAAGAACGACTGACATTTTTAGAATCTGATCTCAGGTCAGAATGGGTTAATAGAATGTATAGGCCTACCTGCTGCTCAAAATGGGGTTCGGGGACCCCTGGTCTGGGGTCTGGGGGCGTTCCAGGAGGTCCCCAGGAAAAGTAGCTAATCACTTTCAGTAAATGATCCCCCGTAATATTCATGCAATAGGGCTCAAGTAGTTTAAATACAAAAAAGTTCCTACCAAGAGCTTTTATTTTTATTACTGTTTACTTTTTGTCTTTTAATCGTATTTTATTGTAAAATAATGGATTATGGGAGAGACTAACATCTCTGATAAATAGCAGAAAATAATAACAGCTTGTCCTGTCGCTCTTTTCACTGTGGTACATTTCCGAGTTTTCCAATTACCGTGTTCTTCTTTTTACATTGTTCGGGGCGGCGGTGGCTCAGGGGTAGAGTGCCTGGATGGTAACCGTAAGGTTGCCAGTTCGAACCCTGTGGGCTCCCCCAGAGTTACTGTCGAAGTGTCCTTGAGCAAGACACTGAACCCCTAATTGCTCCCGATGTGCTAGTTGGTGCCTTGCATGGTTTCCGCTGCCATCAGTGTATGAATGTGTGTGTGAATGGGTGAATGTAATGCACAATCTCTGTAAAGCGCCTTGGATAAAGGCGCTATATAAATGCACCATTTACCATTTTCTAAATGCCACTACCGCAATGCATTGATATTAAACAACTTTGTCACTTTGTACTATTTCTTGAGTGTGTCCACCAGCTGCTTAAAATGGACTACGTGGGTATTTATAAAAAACTATATAAAAATAAAAGCAACCTGTGAATTGAATCACATTTACATTTCATGCTGTGTGAGGGGCAGTCTGTGTTTTGCTTCTGAATGAAAGATGCATTTTATTTAATTTTAATTTAGGAGTAGGCCTACTATACTGTTATTGGTGTGGTTGCAGGGCTGCCAGCATGTCAGAAAACATCTGATTTATTTATCTATTGATTTATTATCAATACACCTCGAGGTATTATAATTATAATAACTGAGTGAACTATAATGGATTTCTTGACGATTTCTACTTGTAGTTATTCGTTTTGTCCACATGAGGGCGATATAGACTGTACATGATTATATAAAGTATTAAGTATTAAAGCAAATAAATTAATAAATTCATTCATTCATTAAAAAAAGTCTTTCCTGTTTTATATGAATTAAATTTAAATTTAAATACATTACTGCAAGGACTTTTTTTGAGCTATCATTTTAAGTGCTGTATACTCTGTTGCTGTCCAATATCAATCAATCAATCAATCAATCAATCAATTTTCGTCCCTTTTAAATTAATAATACTGACCTGACCCACTGATACCACTATACAATTTAAAGTAGAGCAATACTTCTACTGTTTGTTTGTAACCGCACCCGTGCCTGAGTGCATGCGTGTGTGCGTGGGTGGGTGTACGTGTACACTATAGACCGATTCACAGAGGGTTTCCTGGGTGCGGCCATTACTGAGGTGTACCATTGAGTGCAGCAGCACTGATTAGCTACACCTGGCCTACGGAGCACCTGCTCCATGGATTACACCTCAGTAATGGCCGCGCCCAGGGCACCCCTCTGTGAATCGGTCTATACTATAGTGTCACAACAGATCTTATTATGAGGAAAGCAACTATAAGCAAGGATCCGGTAAACATAATATGACTTCATACATAGGGTGTATAATTAATCTATTTTTAAAGCCGGTGAGTCCTGCCAAGATGATAGTAGAAGCAAGCTATAGGCTACTATCACTTATACGCATATTGTTTTTAAACTAACGTTTATGGTAAATAAAAGTTACTATTATTGTTGTTTCATGTGAAAATACGGATTAACACTTACCGTTAGTGGTGTAAAACTACCCTATGTGTCTCCCACACTGACTGGGAGCAGGAACTGCGTCATGTCGGACAACATGTACAACAACATGGAAGGAGCGGAAGTGAGTAGATTTGACCAACAAAATAAAACAAACATTTCTCGTAACTATAAATCATTTGTTTTCAACCAGTGGTCCGGTGGTTCCACCTCACCCCTGCCCACTTTGACAGGCTGGGATGGCTTAGGGTCGACAAGGAGTACACTATATCAGTGTTGTTTTCGTCGACTAAAACTAAGACGGAAAATGTTCGTCGACTACCTTTTTCCACTGACTAAAACTAAATAAAAACTAATCTATGATGACTAAAACTAAGACTAAATATACTGACTTTCGTCAACAAATAAAAACTAGACTAAAATGTTAGTAAGAGATCCAGTTTTATGCTGGGTTGCATGCTGAAAATAGCAGATATACAATCCCACAACGTGTCGCAGATTGTATATCTGCTATTTTCAGCATGCAACCAAAGTGTAAAATATGTCATTACAACGACATCAAGGCCTGTCAAAACACATTGTCGTACTTCGACCAGCAGATATGGGAGTTTTTTGTCATTGGTCATGTTTTCAAAATCTCTGTGTGTGGTTGGTTGTAATCTGTGGGAAGTATATGTGTCTCTGATGTCTTGGTACACTTGAGTCTTGAGTCACTGCATGATGTCAAACGTATGTTTTCTCATGCCAATAAAGCCCTTTGAATTGAATTGAATTGACTCAGTGTTAGACAATGGGGTCGTTTTATTCTGAAGTGCATCCGGGGTTTGCAGACGGCGAGTGACTTGACGCATACTGACGCTGTCATCAAGATCAGGATACCAGAAACATCCACTGAGTGACTGGAAGAAACTATAACTACAGCTAGTATAGTTAAACTATATATCTACTGATAACTATATCTATAACTATCTAATAGTATCTATAAGTACTGCTAATACTGTGACTGACTGATTGAGACAGACAGAGACAGACAACAAAGAGAACAACACACAGACGAATTGTTTGTTTACTTTGCCGATGTAGAGACAGTACACAGGGTGTGGGAGTGTCCGTGTGTGTGTGTGTGTGTGTGTGTGTGTGTGTGTGTGTGTGTGTGTGTGTGTGTGCGTGTTTGTTTGTGTTTGTGTGTGTGTGTGTTTATTTGCAAACAAATTAAGCAGGAACAACTTATGTCAGTGCAGCAACAACAACACTACAGACCATGACGGTAAGAACTATGCTTTTTTTACTGTGTGCAAATGTCTCTCTCTCTCTCTCTCTCTCTCTCTCTCTCTCTCTCTCTGTGTGTGTGTGTGTGTGTGTGTGTGTGTGTGTGTGTGTGTGTGTGTACGTGCACGTGTGTGTGTGTGTGTGTGTGTGTGTGTCTCTGTCTCTGTCTCTGTCTCTGTCTCTGTCTCTGTCTCTGTCTCTCTCTCTCTCTCTCTCTCTCTCTCTCTCTCTCTCTCTGTGTGTGTGTGTGTGTGTGTGTCTCTCTCTCTCTCTCTCTCTCTCTCTCTCTGTGTGTGTGTGTGTGTGTCTCTCTCTCTCTCTCTCTCTCTCTCTGTAGCTGTTTTGATAACTAGCATTGAGGAGACAGAGAGGAGAGAGCTAAATAAGCTACTATATCTTCTATATTTGTATTCTATAGGCCTATGTGTATTATTTGTGTACTTTTTTATTGTAATGTACTGTAGCCTAACTATGTTGTTTTTAGTAGGTACAGTATAGCCTATGTTCACAAACCCATTTTAATGTATTTCTTTATTTCGATTTTAAACCAACACACACAGACACACACACACGCACACGCACACGCACACGCACACGCACACACACACACACCCTCCCCTGTGCCAATAATATTGCCCCTGGTATACAGACAATTACGCTACAATTTAAGGGATGATCATTTCTATTTTCTAACAATACAATCCTGACAAAAACAGCTCTAGGGAAATGACACTAACCAGACAGTTTGATAACTCACATGACAGGATGTGTGTGTGCGTGTGCGTGTGTGTGTGTGTGTGTGTGTGTGTGTGTGTGTGTGTGTGTGTGTGCGCGTGTGCGTGTGCTTGTGTGTGCTGTGGGCTTCCTATAGGTCAAAGATGTAAAATTGCCGGATAACCAGATTTTTCCTCTTGGCCAGCCTCAACACACACACACACACACACACACACACACACACACACACACACACACACACACACACACACATACATTTTGGACACTATCAGCATTCTGTGCCCTTGTAAGCTACAGTCAACAAGCTGTGTAATTCAAACATGAGGGTAGAATCATGTTTTTGTTTATTAACCCATTTGGAGCAGGAACCCCTTTTGGTGTTTTAAGCATCATGTTATGCTTTAGCTATTGAAAAATAGCAGATCTACAAGCTCGTAGCGCGCCACTCGGTGGCGCGCTACGAGCTTGTAGGTCTGCTATTTTAGAAAAATCATAGAAACATAGCTTTTTCAGAACACTGTCAGGATGTAGAAGATTAGATTAGAATCTTATCTCAGTCATGCAGAAGACATTTTTAGATTCTTATCTCAGTCTAATATAACCTAGCATCGCAAGCACATACGCACAATTATCTTACAGTATTACCTTTTTCAACAAACATTGGCCTTAGGGCGCGCATGTGCGTGTGTGTGTGTGTGCGTGCGTGCGTGCATGTCTTTTGAAATCACCTTAAGCAAACAACAGAATCAACCCTGCAACACTGAGTTACAACATTATCATGTTTCCAGACACTGTTACGACTGACACACACACACACACACACACACACACACACACACACACACACACACACACACACACACACACACACACACACACACACACACACACATGTGCGCCCTAAGGCCAGTGTTTGTTGAACAAGGTAATACTGTAAGGTAATTGTGTGTGTGTGTTTGTATGTGTGTGTGTGTGTGTGTGTGTGTGTGTGTATGTGCATGTGTGTGTGTGTGTATGTGCTTGCGATGCTAGGCTAAGGTTAGGTTCTAGTTTAAAATGCACAGATTGTTTTGTAGATACTGTAGTGTGTCGGTGGGTTCTTCACTTTGTGTCCTACATTCCTGAGGCCATAACTACCCTCTGTATGGGCGTTTACCAAGTCACTCTGGTATAAGAACAAAATACCTTAGGGGGCACGGTGGCACAGTTGGTAGTGCTGTCGCCTCACAGCTAGAAGGTCCCGGGTTCAATTCCCGCTCGGGACGCTGTGGGTGCTGGCGGCGTGTTTCCTCCTCCGCGTCATCAGTGCCCATACCCGAAGGCGGGGTTGGCGAAAGGGCCTTTCTGTGTGGAGTTTGCATGTTCTCCCCGTGTCCCCTAGGGTAGGTACCCTCACAAAAAACATGCAGTAATCCTGGTCTCTAAACTGCCTCCCCCTGGCCAGCCGGGACGCCTGATGGAGGGGAAAGGAACTGGTTGGAATAACGTGTTCCTTCCACACGCTACGTCCAACCAGGGAAACTCCCCCTGTCAGGTGTAAAGGAGCAACTTGGACACTCAGGCATGAAGGAAGCATGAGTTCAAGTCCGTTGCTCTCCCCTTGTCCCCCATATATGGGGACTAGGTTGGTGGAGGGTGTGTAGAGCCCAGGATCACATTAGATAATTGACACAGGGGTGAAAAATGGGTTACAAAATCGTGGGATAAAAAAATATAAAAAGATAAGAACAAAATACCTACTGTTTGTTTATTTGGATCTCCATTAGCTACTTAAACTACCTTAGTAGCAGCTACTCTTCCTGGCGTCCACACATGAAATACATTACAATTACATCATAATCATGAAATACATTTTACAAGAAAATAAAATGCAACTAAATTATAAAACAAGTGATTAATAAATATAACATCGCAACCATGAATGCAATTTCAGTTTGAGTAGCCTTTACCGTTACAGTATATGAAAGATTTTAAACAGTGTTCAATGACCATCATCAAAAGCAAGTGAACATGAGATATTTCTTTAACTTCTTTTTAAAATCTGATTACTGTGTGTGTGTGTGTGTGTGTGTGTGTGTGTGTGTGTGTGTGTGTGTGTGTGTGTGTGTGTGTGTGTGTGTGTGTGTGTGTGTGTGTGTGTGTGTGTGTGTGTGTGTGTGTGTGTGTGTGTGTGTGTGTGTGTGTGTGTGTGTGTGTGTGTGTGTGTGTGTGTGTGTGTGTCAGGCGCTGGTGTTGTACGACTTCACTGCAGAGGCAGGCAACAGCGAGCTGACCGTGACAGAGGGAGAGACTGTTACACTGCTGAACCAGGTAACTGACACACACACACACACACACACACACACACACACACACACACACACAACATGTTGTGAGCGCGCACGCATCATCGTACCAAAACCTAACCCACGGAAAAGACAGTCGATTGGCCTCCAGTAGCCTAACCCGCTATTATTATTATTATATCACAACATAGTGTTATATCATATTCATTGACGGCGGTGGCTCAGGGGTAGAGTGCCTGGATGGTAACCGTAAGGTTGCCAGTTCGAACCCGGGCTCCCCCAGAGTTACTGTCGAAGTGTCCTTGAGCAAAGACACTGAACCCCTAATTGTTCCTGATGTGCTGTTCCTTAGATAGCATTTATGTTGGCTTAGATAGCATTTGACACAGACTTATAGCATGTTATGTAGACAGCACTATAATTGTATTGTATATAGTCATAGCACGCCATAGTACATATGTATAGCATAGTAGTGAATATGTATAGTTTATTATGTATAGTGTATGTATAGTTTCATCATATAGATATTCCGCTGTTACCTTCTTAGCTTACGCATGTTTCATGATAAATGCTTTTATGTGATGTATTCCCATGATTTTGTTCTTGCTTAAATGTAAGTCGCTCTGGATTAAGAGCGTCTGCTAAATGCCTAAATTGTAAATTGTAAATTGTAATTGCTAGTTGGTGCCTTGCATGGTTTCCGCTGCCATCGGTGTATGAATGTGTGTGTGAATGGGTGAATGTAATGCAATCGTGTAATCAGTAATCGTGTTTTGTTTCATTTAGTGCGAGCGTGACAGAATAGGCTACAGCTTGTTGTTGCTGCATGGCTGCTCTCTGAAAACACGTGAACGTTGAAGATACCAAGGATCGGTGTCCATCAGCCGGGGCGCCTGATGGAGGGGAAAGGAACTGGTTGGAATAACGTGTTCCTTCCACGCGCTACGTCCAACCAGGGAAACTCCCCCCTGTCAGGTGTAAAGGAGCAACTTGGACACTCAGGCATGAAGGAAGCATGAGTTCAAGTCCGTTGCTCTGCCCTTGTCCCCCATATATGGGGACCAGGTTGGTGGAGGGTGTGTAGAGCCCAGGATCACATTAGATAATTGACACAGGGGTGAAAAATGGGTTACAAAATCGTGGGATAAAAAATTATAGAAAAGAAAAATCTGAACAGAAAGTGTTAAAATTATGTTTTTTATGTGGCCACACCCACCAGTTCATTAAGTATGCCTTGTTTTAATCCTCTAAGACCCAGCGTTGCTTTTTAGCAACAACTTTATTTTAATTAATTACTATTTTTTTTCTTTTTTTCTCTTATTTTTTCACCTAAACGTCATCAGTGATGTTCATTGCAATGCCATTTCAATGCCATTGGTCATGATATTTGCATATAAATACCCCCCACAGAGGCTGAAATTCACACAAATTAAAAATGTCTGGACTTTTAACCTAAGACTTTTGACCTTTACCCTAATACAAGTAGGTACAATAATTGTAATATTTGTTTTTTTGTGATCATTAGAATGTCTAGAACATGTTTTATTCATTATTGTGAAAGATATCCCCCAAATGTAAATTATTAATTTATTATATTATTATATAATTATTATAATTTTTTCATCAAACTTTATTTTTTTTATTTTTTTTAAACATATTTTTTTGTCTTAGTCCTAGTAGTATAAAGTAGTAGTAAGGTTTAAATCTATTTTTTGCAAGTAGAAATTAATGCGGGTCTTAGAGGGTTGGTGGGTGGTGATCCACCTGAACTGAAGCCGCACCCACAGCTGTTGTTGTATGATAACAACAGCTGTGTCAAAATGTGTTAATGTGCAGAGTGTCGTTGAGGTGTTTGAAAGTGTGGTGTTCATGAT
This sequence comes from Protomyctophum parallelum, assembly GCF_964188405.1. Classification (NCBI taxonomy): domain Eukaryota; kingdom Metazoa; phylum Chordata; class Actinopteri; order Myctophiformes; family Myctophidae; genus Protomyctophum; species Protomyctophum parallelum. The sequence continues at coordinate 32,257,879 of NC_139715.1, forward strand.
TCCTACTTTAAAAAAAATACACGCTGTGAACTGATTGTCTCTAATTCTAGTAAATCAGTCATAGCGTTTGACCCTCCGAACATTAGCAGCACTGTGTGTGTGTGTGTGTGTGTGTGTGTGTGTGTGTGTGTGTGTGTGTGTGTGTGTGTGTGTGTGTGTGTGTGTGTGTGTGTGTGTGTGTGTGTGTGTGTGTGTGTGTGTATAAACATTCATACTATGTTCAGTGTACAGTAATGTCATTGTATTCCAAGTCATTCAAATCATGAACCTTTTCTGTAATCTGAATGCTCTATTATACACCCCCCCCCCCCATTCTTTACCCAGTCTTTGTACAGTCACAAGAGATCCATGTGACTGAGACAGACAGACAGACAGACACACAGACAGACACGCAGACAGACAGACAGACGGACAAGTCTCTGTCTGTCTGACAGCTGAATCTGTACTCCTGTACAGGTGTCAAATAAGAGGGACAGAATGTTAAAAACATACATATTGTGTGTGTTGAGTCAAAACTCAGACACTCAGAATCTTCTATAGACCGATTCCGTAGCGGGTCTCATGGTCGCAGCCTACGTATTTCCTGTAGGCGGACTCGACGTAGCTGCGGGGGTAAAACCCTCACCAGGCGCACCTCTTCCACTACAGTGAACGGCAGAGTGACTGATGTTAGTTTGCCTCAAACTTTACTCCTTTACCTGCTTTTTTACTAACACTAACATTACAAAGATGCCCAGAACATCGAGATGAACCTGTGTAGTTTATGGCTGCTCCAACAGTAGAGATGAACCTGTGTAGTTTATGGCTAAACTACACAGGTTCATCTCTACTGTTGGAGCAGCCATAAACTACACAGGTTCATCTCTACTGTTGGAGCAGCCATAAACTACACAGGTTCATCTCTACTGTTGGAGCAGCCATAAACTACACATGTTCATCTCGATGTTCTGGGCATCTTTGTAATGTTAGTGTTAGTAAAAAAGCAGGTAAAGGAGTAAAGTTTGAGGCAAACTAACATCAGTCACTCTGCCGTTCACTGTAGTGGAAGAGGTGCGCCTGGTGAGGGTTTTACCCCCGCAGCTACATCGAGTCCGCCTACAGGAAATACGTAGGCTGCGACCATGAGACCCGCTACGGAATCGGTCTATATGACAGAGCATGACACCTCAGGTAACTAGTGACTACATCTCCCAGAGTGCACCAGCAAGATGGCTGCTCGTTTACCTGAGCTGGCCGAGCACCTGAAAAGGCTGGCGGGAGCATTCTCTCAGGAAAATGACCAGAGACAAGCAGCATGTCCTACTCTTGGGTTCCAAGTCCAAGGAGGCCAATGGTTTTAAACCTGATAGAATAAACCAACCGATCGACGACAACAAGTGAAGCCAACTGTGGATAAAAACAGTTGGGAAAAATAAAAGTTGACTTGAGTTGGAAAAATTTAGTTTTTTCCTTGATGTCCCTTGGAGTGGAACTAGTAGTATGACTTAACTCTGTGTGTGTGTGTGTGTGTGTGTGTGTGTGTGTGTGTGTGTGTGTGTGTGTGTGTGTGTGTGTGTGTGTGTGTGTGTGTGTGTGTGTGTGTGTGTGTGTGTGTGTGTGTGTGTGTGTGTGTGTGTGTGTGTGTGTGTGTGTGTGTGTGTGTGTGTGTGTGTGTGTGTATAGGCTGTAGGAGGAGGGTGGATCGAAGCTCAGAACAGCAGAGGAGAGACGGGATTGGTCCCTGAAGATTACCTGCAGGTAAACTGTGTGTGTGTGTGCTTCTATTACTATGCTTGCGGGGACCGAATTGTCCCCACAAGTATAGAAGAATGGCTTCACAAGATCAATCAACCCATTCTGACCTGAGATCAGATTCTATAAATGTCTTCTACATCCTGACAGTTTTCTGAAAACAATATGTTTCTATGTCAGTCGTGCTTTGATTTTTCAAAAATAGCAGAACCTACAAGCTCGTAGATCTGCTATTTTTCAATAGCTAAAGCATAACATATAATGTTGCATTGCATGGCGATCCTCTGGTTAGGTGTGGTTTTATAACAAATCATGTATGTAATAATTTTGTATTATTATTTTGCGCAGGTTAACAGTACAGCAACGAGCTATCCTGATGCCTTCAACTCCACTTCAAGCAACAACCACACACAGGTAACACGCACGCACACACCTACTATGCATGCACACACACACACACACACACACACACACACACACACACACACACACACACACTAAGATCGTTTACGCACACAATTCAGGTACTTTTCCACGTTAGGATGAAACCTAGCTGTGTCCATCTATCCATCTTCACACATATGTTCCTAGCCGCAATTTGCAACTCTAGATTTTTTTATAATGGGATGAATCTAGAGTTGCAATACCCTCCATTGACTCCCCACTCATCTTTTTTGGTTTGCGATCTGCTTGTCTTAAACAACGTTAAACTCAACAAAATTGCAGCTGCAGTCCAAGCTTGAATTATCCTCTTTCAATCTGTCGAGCTTGTTTTTCATAAAAATCCACCGTAGAGATGTTATGAGATACTTTCTGTCAAGACATCCTCTGCAAGTGATTATTTTTCTAAGTGCTGGAGTTTGGAAGCACTCGTCGTATGTCACTGAACGGCCCTGCGTTCAACCTGTTTCGAATTTGCACATAATGCAGGAGGCAGCAGCGCGACACGTTAACAAAAACGAGTGCTTCCAAACTGCTTCCAACGTGCTTCCAAACTCCAGCACTTAGAAAAAGAATCACTTGCAGAGGATGTCTTGACAGAAAGTAACTCATAACATCTCTACGGTGGATTTTTATGAAAAACAAGCTCGGCAGATTGAAAGAGGATAATTCAAGCTTGGACGTCAGCTGCAATGTTGGTGAGTTTAACGTCGTTTAAGACAAGCAGATCACAAACCAAAAAAGATGAGTGGGGAGTCAATGGAGGGTGTTGCAACTCTAGATTAATCCCATTATAAAGAAATCTAGAGTTGCAAATTGCGGCTAATATGTTCCCTCTTACGCACGCATGCGTACTCCTTCCCTCTCTCTCTCTCTCTCTCTCCCTCTCTCTCTCTCTCTCTCTCTCTCTCTCTCTCTCTCTCTGGACAAAGGTCCAGTGATTTTTGGAGTCAGGATGTGTCTGTCGTATACTGGTCAGCTCATAGCTATGAATGAATGAATGAATGAATGAATGTAACAGTTAGTTAGACTGTGGTCGTATACTGATCAGCTCATAGCTATGAATGAATTAATGAATGAATGAATGTAACAGTTAGTTAGACTGTGGTCGTATACTGATCAGCTCATAGCTATGAATGAATGAATGAATGAATGAATGAATGAATGAATGAATGAATGTAACAGTTAGTTAGACTGTGGTCGTATACTGGTCAGCTCATAGCTATGAATGAATGAATGAATGAATGAATGAATGAATGAATGTAACAGTTAGTTAGACTGTGGTCGTATACTGGTCAGCTCATAGCTATGAATGAATGAATGAATGAATGAATGAATGAATGAATGAATGAATGAATGAATGAATGAATGTAACAGTTAGTTAGACTGTGGTTGTATACTGGTCAGCTCATAGCTATGAATGAATGAATGAATGAATGAATGAAACAGTTAGTTAGACTGTGGTCGTATACTGGTCAGCTCATAGCTATGAATGAATGAATGAATGTAACAGTTAGTTAGACTGTGGTTGTTTACTGGTCAGCTCATAGCTATGAATGAATGAATGAATGAATGAAACAGTTAGTTAGACTGTGGTCGTATACTGGTCAGCTCATAGCTATGAATGAATGAATGAATGAATGAATGAATGAATGAATGAATGAATGAATGTAACAGTTAGTTAGACTGTGGTCGTATACTGGTCAGCTCATAGCTATGAATGAATGAATGAATGAATGAATGAATGAATGAATGAATGAATGAATGTAACAGTTAGTTAGACTGTGGTCGTATACTGGTCAGCTCATAGCTATGAATGAATGAATGAATGAATGAATGTAACAGTTAGTTAGACTGTGGTCGTATACTGGTCAGCTCATAGCTATGAATGAATGAATGAATGAATGAATGTAACAGTTAGTTAGACTGTGGTCGTATACTGGTCAGCTCATAGCTATGAATGAATGAATGAATGAATGAATGAATGAATGAATGAATGAATGAATGAATGAATGAATGAATGAATGAATGAATGTAACAGTTAGTTAGACTGTGGTCGTATACTGGTCAGCTCATAGCTATGAATGAATGAATGAATGAATGTAACAGTTAGTTAGACTGTGGTCGTATACTGGTCAGCTCATAGCTATGAATGAATGAATGAATGAATGTAACAGTTAGTTAGACTGTGGTCGTATACTGGTCAGCTCATATGAATGAATGAATGAATGAATTAATGAATGTAACAGTTAGTTAGACTGTGGTCGTATACTGGTCAGCTCATATGAATGAATGAATGAATGAATGAATGAATGTAACAGTTAGTTAGACTGTGGTCGTATACTGGTCAGCTCATAGCTATGAATGAATGAATGAATGAATGAATGAATGTAACAGTTAGTTAGACTGTGGTCGTATACTGGTCAGCTCATATGAATGAATGAATGAATGAATGAATGAATGTAACAGTTAGTTAGACTGTGGTCGTATACTGGTCAGCTCATAGCTATGAATGAATGAATGAATGAATGTAACAGTTAGTTAGACTGTGGTCGTATACTGGTCAGCTCATAGCTATGAATGAATGAATGAATGAATGTAACAGTTAGTTAGACTGTGGTCGTATACTGGTCAGCTCATATGAATGAATGAATGAATGAATGAATGAATGTAACAGTTAGTTAGACTGTGGTCGTATACTGGTCAGCTCATAGCTATGAATGAATGAATGAATGAATGAATGAATGTAACAGTTAGTTAGACTGTGGTCGTATACTGGTCAGCTCATAGCTATGAATGAATGAATGAATGAATGTAACAGTTAGTTAGACTGTGGTCGTATACTGGTCAGCTC
>NC_139715.1:32267904-32282904 GCF_964188405.1 Protomyctophum parallelum
ATACCCTGGCGATACACTGACACGGAGCAAGACAGGAACGCCCAAAAACGTCACATCCATTTTTTTACCCTGGGCAGAATTTTCTATGGCTGCCAATGTGACTTTTTCCAATCCTTAATCACATACGGACAAACATCTATGCCGATAATATCTAACTTGCGGAGGTAACGTGCCTTGTCCACGGGCAACAGATCTTTAAACATATGGCATTGCAAATACGTTTGATAATAATCGCTACTCTGCGCAATATTGTTTTGGAAATGCCGCAAATTGCATTGCAGTGAACGAGAGCCAATCACAACTTACCCTGGGGGTGGTGACTCCGCCCTGAATACGCGTTGTCGTTGTCAGTGTATGTGCGCAGCCACACTATGTTTGGGTTATGATGAGCGCCGTATGAGTTTTGGAGAGTGCATTTGGTCCTGTTGATGTGGTGTGTGCAATGGATTGTGTGCACGTGGATTTCTTTATTTTATTGATCTTGATGAAATACAAAGTACCGAAACCCTCCATACTCCATACAGCACCAAATGGTAAATGCTGCATTTATATAGCCCTTTTATCCAAAGCACTTTCCACCCATTCACATCACACACACATTCTTACACCAATGGCAGTCAAGCAGGCAAGCAGACAGACAGACAGACAGACAGACAGACAGACAGGCAGGCAGACAGACAGACAGGCAGACAGGCAGGCAGACAGACAGACAGACAGACAGACAGACAGACAGACTCATTCAGCTGTCAATCACATCTTTTCCAGGTGGCCAACGGCGATAACCAGTGGGCAGGGGGCGGGGCTTATCCCGCTGAGGTAGCAGCGGGCCAAGGGTACGCACATACACAACAAGGTAAAGTGTGCACGCACGCACGCACACACACACACACACACACACACACACACACACACACACACACACAGACACAGACATTTGTCTCGATTTCTTTATTTGAATCCACAAATTTACAATCTTACAAGGAAACAAATATAACGGGGTTGACAGTTCATGTTCACTTAACCCATTTTGGTGTTAGCATCATGTCGTGCTTTAGCTATTGAAAAATAGCAGATCTACAAGCTCATAGCGCGCCACCGAGTGGCGCGCTATGAGCTTGTAGGTCTGCTATTTTTTGAAAAATCGAAGAGCGACTGACATAAAAGACATTTTTTAGAATCTGATCTCAGGTCAGAATGAAAACTGTCAGTGTGTAGAAGACATTTGTAGAATCTGATCTCAGGTCAGAATAGGTTTTAAGGATACACATGGCACCTCCTTCTCCACACAGACAAAATGACTGCCTATAACAGCCCAAACAGAGCTCAGTATTTGGCTGCCTATAACAGCCCAAACAGAGCTCAGTATTTGGCTGCCTATAACAGCCCAAACAGAGCTCAGTATTTGGCTGCCTATAACAGCCCAAACAGAGCTCAGTATTTGGCTGCCTATAACAGCCCAAACAGAGCTCAGTATTTGGCTGCCTATAACAGCCCAAACAGAGCTCAGTATTTGGCTGCCTATAACAGCCCAAACAGAGCTCAGTATTTGGCTGCCTATAACAGCCCAAACAGAGCTCAGTATTCGGCAAGTTGTTTGGCTTTGCTTTTTGTCATGCCAGCTATTCTTAGGCCACTCATGGTCAGTTTATGCTCACGGTCCAGGCTTCAGAATATCAGTATGGCAAATCTACAGCGATACCACACACACACACACACACACACACACACACACACTCACACTCACACTCACACTCACACTCACACTCACACTCACACTCACACTCACACTCACACACACACTCACACCAGTGGCGTGCACAGATAGACACGCACCCCCTGCCCTTTTGGCAAAGATTTATTTTCTTAATTTGTAGTGTGTGGACCATGCGGTGACATTGATCAAATCTTGATAAAAAACGCTTCTACTATATTATTTAGGCCCCCACAATCTAAAGCTATGTTTCTATGTGAGCTTGTAGATCTGCTATTTTTCAATAGCTATAAAGCACCAAAATGGGTTCCCGCCCCAAAATGCGCTGCACAAGGTGCCCTTTTTTTCACTTGAGCACCTGCCCCTCTAAAATGTCTGTGCACGCCACTGACTCACACTCCTCCTCTGTCTATACCCAGCAGCGGCGGCGGTAGCAGTGGGAGGGGCCGAGGATGATGATGATGGCGAATGGGACGAAGATTGGGACGACCAGTCTTCGCATGGCGACACGCCCGGAAACGAGGAGGAGGAGGGGGGCGGGGCCGCTGGAGCACGCAACACGCACACCATGAAGATGGCTCTCAACAAGTAACGTGCACACACACACACACACACACACTCACACTCACACACACACTCACACACTCACACTCACACTCACACTCACACTCACACTCACACACACACAGGCCCCTTTTCCACCAAAATATCTTTGGTTCTTGAACCGGTTCCGTTCTAGGTTCTTGGTGCCTTGGTTCGTTCACGGAACCAGCGGCCATTTTTTTGGTTTTGTGAAAGGTATATTCAGTGATTTAATTCAAAAAACCTTAGGTTTCGTTTTTGGCTGGGACCTAAGCCTTTCGTCCAATCAGGATAGAGAGTCAAAAACGAAACCTAAGGTTTTTTGACCCCCAGGGGTTAACTGGGGACAGGGAGGAACTCCTTATATGGTCAGCACACTCTATAGTAGGGAGGATTATCACAACAAAACAAAAAAATAAGTGATATTTGAATTAAGTGAAATCACTGAATATACCTTGAACCAATTCATTTTCAGTGGAAACGCTGAATTGGTTCAATATTAGGTGGGAAAAACAACCCATGCACATCCCCAAAATTCTAGCTATAATAATAATAACTTGAATGTAGTATTTTTGAGTGGTGCTAGCATGCAGCAATGTCTGTTTGTCTGAGCACAGAAATATCATTTTGTCATTACCAAGTGTCAATTCAATTGAATTCAAAGGGCTTTATTGGCATGAGAAAACATACGTTTACATTGCCAAAGCAGAAAGAACAATACAACAATACAGCAATACAATCAAAACAAAAATTATGTTACATTTGAAGGTCAGAATCTTGTGTCACTGTTTATTTAAAAAAAAAAAGTTTTGAAAGCTTCCCCAAAAATCACAGTTTGCTTTTGTTTCACGTAGGTTTCATTTCTCCAAGACGGCGTCTAACCCAGAGACGTTCCTGTTGGCTAAGCTTCCACCCAAAGGAAAAGACCGCATTCCTGTTTATGTGAGTCAAACAACAACAACAACACAAGGTTTTAAACACTGCTACACACTGTTGAAGACAACATCATACACACTGCTTAATAATGATTGTGTTCTCTCAGCTAGGTGAGGTGGGCCCGGTGTGGCTCTACCCTCAGTCTCCGATGGACTGCGTGGTCGACGACCCCAAGAAAGGAACCAAGATGTACGGCTTGAAGAGTTACATCGAGTACCAGGTTACCCCCAATGTAGGTCTGAGACGCACGCACGCCACGCACACACGCACACACGCCACGCACGCACGCCACGCCACGCGCGCACACACGCCACGCACGCACGCCACGCACACACGCACACACGCCACGCACGCACGCCACGCCACGCGCGCACACACGCACGGAATGCACGCACGCACGCACACACGCCACGCACGCACGCCACGCCACGCGCGCACACACGCACGGAATGCACGCACGCACGCACTGCACTGCACTGCACGCACGCACGCACGCACGCCACGCGCGCACACACGCCACGCACACACGCACGCACGCACGCATGCACGCACGCACGCATGCATGCACGCACGCACGCACGCACGCATCAGCATTTTTCAAATCTTGTTTGAAATGACCAAACCTGCCTCGGTTTCTGAACCGTCTACAGTCCACCAATGAGACAGTAAGGTTTCTGAACCGTCTACATTCCACCAATGAGACAGTAAGGTTTCTGAACCGTCTACAGTCCACCAATGAGACAGTAAGGTTTCTGAACCGTCTACATTCCACCAATGAGACAGTAAGGTTTCTGAACTGTCTACATTCCACCAATGAGACAGTAAGGTTTCTGAACCGTCTACAGTCCACCAATGAGACAGTAAGGTTTCTGAACCGTCTACAGTCCACCAATGAGACAGTAAGGTTTCTGAACCGTCTACAGTAAAACCAATGAGACAGTAAGGTTTCTGAACTGTCTACAGTAAAACCAATGAGACAGTAAGGTTTCTGAACCGTCTACAGTAAAACCAATGAGACAGTAAGGTTTCTGAACTGTCTACAGTCCACCAATGAGACAGTAAGGTTTCTGAACTGTCTACAGTCCACCAATGAGACAGTAAGGTTTCTGAACTGTCTACAGTCCACCAATGAGACAGTAAGGTTTCTGAACCGTCTACAGTAAAACCAATGAGACAGTAAGGTTTCTGAACCGTCTACAGTAAAACCAATGAGACAGTAAGGTTTCTGAACCGTCTCCAGTCCACCAATGAGACAGTAAGGTTTCTGAACCGCCTACAGTCCACCAATGAGACAGTAAGGTTTCTGAACCGTCTACAGTCCACCAATGAGACAGTAAGGTTTCTGAACCGTCTACAGTCCACCAATGAGACAGTAAGGTTTCTGAACCGTCTACAGTCCACCAATGAGACAGTAAGGTTTCTGAACCGTCTACAGTCCACCAATGAGACAGTAAGGTTTCTGAACCGTCTACAGTCCACCAATGAGACAGTAAGGTTTCTGAACCGACTACAGTCCACCAATGAGAATGCATTACAGGACCAATTACATGAAGATAAAGTTTCTCCCTTAAAGGACCACTTCACCACTTTTCAACCTATCTTCATATAATAGGTCCTCACTAATAATCATGATAAAATGGCAAGATTTTTTTCTACTGTGTCTCATAGGAGAGCTGTGGGCAGTTTAGAAACCGTCTTCCTAGGGGGGCACGGTGGCACAGTTGGTAGTGCTGTCGCCTCACAGCTAGAAGGTCCTGGGTTCGATTCCCGCTCGGGGCGCTGTGGGTGCTGGCGGCGTGTTTCCTCCGCGTCATCAGTGCCCATACCCGAAGGCGGGGTTGGTGAAAGGGCCTTTCTGTTTGGAGTTTGTTTGGAGTTCTCCCCGTGTCCCCTAGGGTAGGTACCCTCACAAAAACATGCAGTAATCCTGGTCACTATACTGCCTCCCCCTGGTCAGCCGGGACGCCTGATGGAGGGGAAAGGAACTGGTTGGAATAACGTGTTCCTTCCACGCGCTACGTCCAACCAGGGAAACTCCCCCCTGTCAGGTGTAAAGGAGCAACTTGGACACTCAAGCATGAAGGAAGCAGGAGTTAAGTCCGTTGCTCTCCCTAGGTTGGTGGAGGGTGTGTAGAGCCCAGGATCACATCACAGGATGATTGACACAGGGGTGAAAAATGGGTTACAAAATTGTGGGACAAAAAATATAAATTAAATAAAAAAAATAAACCGTCTTCCAGTGACATCATCATTAGGCAGATTATTTTTTAAACAAGATCTTTTTACAAAAATGTTTAGATTAGCTTGTATTCCCCACCGATGATGTCACTGGAAGACGGTTTCTGATTTACCCACAGCCCTCCTATGAGACACAGACATTTGCGCCATTTTTTTCATGATTATTAGTGAGGACCTATTATATGAAGATAGGTTGAAAAGTGGTGAAGTGGTCCTTTAACTGTCTATAATAACAACACACATTATAACCTTCCTCCCATTGGCTGTTTATCTCAGACCACCAGCCGAGCTGTCAATCATCGCTACAAGCATTTCGATTGGCTGTACGAGCGGCTGCTGGAGAAGTTTGGCGCGGCCGTGCCCATCCCCTGCCTGCCCGACAAGCAGGTGACAGGTCAGTCTCCGTGGCGACCATCCCATCCCTTAAGAAGTCATCGGTTACCATAGCAACCATAGAAAGTTAACCCATTCTGACCTGAGATCAGATTCTAAAAAATGTTCTTCTACATCCTGACAGTTTTCTGAAAAAGCTATGTTTCTATGTCAGTCGTTCTTCGATTTTTCAAAAATAGCAGACCTACAAGCTCGTAGCGCGCCACTCGGTGGCGCGCTACGAGCTTGTAGAAGTGCAGTGAAGCCAAAACTGGAATGCATTTTTTGTGTGTGCGTCACTCCTACTCTAGACGTGTGTGTGTGTGTGTGTGTGCGTGTGCGCGTGTGTGTTTCCAGGTCGTTTTGAGGAGGAGTTCATAAAGATGAGGATGGAGAGACTTCAGGGATGGATGAACAGGATGTGTCGCCACCCGGTGGTCTGCAACAGTGACGTCTTCCAGCTGTTCCTCACGTACAAGGACGAGAGGGTGCGCGTGTGTGCGCGCGTGTGTGCACGTAGCAGCGTAGATTAACCCATTCTGACCTGAGATCAGATTCTAAAAATGTCTTCTACATCCTGACAGTTTTCTGATAAAGCTATGTTTCTGTGTCAGTCGTTCTTCGATGTTTCAAAAATAGCAGACCTACAAGCTCATATCGCGCCACTCGGTGGCGCGCTATGAGCTTGTAGATCTGCTATTTTTCAATAGCTAAAGCATAGCATAATGCTAACACCAAAAGGGGTTCGTGTGTAATGTAATGTAAACTACTTGTGTTCATATTTGGAAGCCTCGGTAATGTCCATAAATCAGTGGTGAGGGGCCTGCAGATTGCAGGCATGCCCAATAAGCCCATGAGAGCTGATCAGGCATCGGCAACATTCTGTTCAGTGTCTGCAATAATTGGCAGTCGACCATATATGGAGAAGGCGATGCTTTCTGTACCCGTGATCTGTATCCTGAAGCACTTTTTATTTCAAGTTTGCGCATCCACTATTGTTTGTGTTCAAGAAATTCCTTGTAAAATGTGAATACAAATAAAGATGTTAAATGTGTGTGTGTGTGTGTGTGTGTGTGTGTGTGTGTGTGTGTGTGTGTGTGTGTGTGTGTGTGTGTGTGTGTGTGTGTGTGCGTGCATGTTTGTGTGTGTGTGTGTGTGTGCGTGCGTGCGTGCAGGAGTGGAAGCTGGGGAAGAGGAAGGCAGAGAAAGATGACATGGTGGGACCGATGATCTTCTCTTTCATCGACCCTGAAGCCGCCGAACTGGACCCTGTCGAAGTGTACGACACACACACACACACACACACACACACACACGTACACACATGCACACACACACACACACACACACACACACACACACACAGTTCTTTTTCTTCTAAATCTGCTGATAATATCATTTTCAGATGAACAGTGAAGCTGCACTCACCCATAGCAGACACCGGTGTCGTGGGGTCGCGTACGGAGTCTCTGGAACAACACATTTTAAGGCCAAATACATTAAATTATAATTCATGGGGTTCTTGAGATGAAATAGTTTGAGCACCGCTGACATAGAAACACCGTCATGATTAACCCATTCTGAACGGGAACCCATTTTGGTGTCAGCATCATGTCGTGCTTTAGCTATTGAAAAATAGCAGATCTACAAGCTCATAGCGCGCCACTCGGCGCTAACATAATGCTGACACCAAAATGGGTTCCCGTTCAGAATGGGTTAAAAAAAAAAAAAAACATACATGCAGGACCCACGCAACACTAACAGACACGCCCTAGGCTGAATTTGTAGTTTGTTTGCTACTTCAGTTCAATAAATACATTCCGTGTGTGTGTGTGTGTGTGTGTGTGTGTGTGTGTGTGTGTGTGCAGAGAGCAGAAGTGTGAACATTACAGCAGGTTCACCAGATCCATGGACGACGGAGTGAAAGACCTGCTGAACGTAGCACACACACACTGGAAGAGATGCACGGGACGTATGTAATGCACACACACACACACACACACACACACACACACACACACACACACACACACACAGTTCCAATGTTCTTAACTTCTCAATGATTTAAACTAGATCTTGTGTGTGTGTGTGTGTGTGTGTGCGTGCGTGCGTGCGTGCGTGCGTGTGTGTGTGTGTGTGTGTGTGTAGCGCTCCCTAAGGAGTACCTGAGAATAGGGAAAGCCTTCCAGAACCTTGCATCTGTATTCAACACCAGTGGATACCAAGGTATTATTATTAAGGGACCTGGTCCTTATTGTATTTGTCTGTTCTTTTTTCTTCCTCTTTTTCTCCTCCTTCCGCTATAACTCATGCCTCGTCTGACTGACTGACTGACTGACTGACTGACTGACTGACTAGCTACAAGATCTGCTATCTTCACTAGTTTGGGCCCTGGGCATAGAGAGATTAGACATCTCTCTTTTGGGTCTTGACCATAGACTGTAAAAAAAAATATGGACAAAGCGTTCTCCGGGTCTGATATGGACGTAAAATGAAGCCTGTCAGTCCTTGAATTGTAAATCGCCATCTTTCTAGATCCGTTTGGGCCCAGCTGGCCCATTGGCTGGCCCAGACAACGAGGCGGGACTTCCCCCCTTCTTCTTCGTTGGTTTTTATTTTGACTCGAACGGGGGTGGCTCCCGTTCATAGACTGTAACGGTAGCCACGCCCCTCAGAACATACGCGACTTTAGGGTCATTTTTCTTTTTAATTAATGGGACCATAATTTTCCAAAATGACATTAGAAATGAGACTTTAAACTAGTGACTGGAAGCGAGAAGTATTCAAGACCCCCTGGTCTTGACCTGAAATGTTTGGGAACCACTGCTCTACACCCTTTCTTCATTCATTCATTCATTCATTCTATACAAGAAGCGCCCCCCCCCTTTCCCCCTCACTGTATACGTTTATTTTCCCTTTTTACCTCCTTTATGATGAATTCCTGTTCTGTTCTTTGTCTATATAGAAGTGTCTATTTGTACGTCTCTAAATGTTTTGATGAATTGAACAATGTGGACCCTGTTGTAAACAAGTGTAATGCTTAATTGGGTCGTCCACTCACAGTTAACAGTCTTTGTATTGAGTTTGTGCTTGAAATGTACTGTCATTCTGCAAACTGTTAAATACATATTTCAATCAATCAAAAAACTGTTGCATGCTGGGAAATCGTATCTTCCTCCTCGGAGGGAACACACATGATGTCGTGTTCATCACGAACATCGACTATAGTCTGAAGATGTTATGAATATATATATATACAGTATATAGTCTGAATATGTTATATATATATATATATAGTCTGAAGATGTTCTGTAAGCTGGCGGTCATTCAGTCCGGTCTGAGACAACGGACACAACATTACCGCCATCAGCAGGATACTGGAAGCCATGAGAAATAATGTAAAAGATCCATAGAGATGACTCGAGCCTGGAGTCCTGCTCTTATTCACAGCAGAACCACTATAATAATGTAAAAGATCCATAGATGACTCGAGCCTGGAGTCCTGCTCTTATTCACAGCCCGACCGTTATGCTGACCTTTGACCTCTGACCTTTAGTGTGTGCGTGTGTGCGCGCGCTTGTGTTTGTGTAGGCGAGGCCACTCTGACTGACGCGCTCACAGCCGCTGGTAAAATCTATGAGGACATCGCTGGGACTGTGGCTGAACAGGTACACACACACACACACACACACACACACACACACACACACACACACACACACACACACACACACACACACACATTAACCCATTCTGACCTGAGATCAGACTCTAAACATGTCTTCTACATCCTGACAGTTTTCTGAAAAAAGCTATGTTTCTATGTCAGTTGTTCTTCGTTTTTCTAAAATAGCATAATGCTAACACCAAAACGGGGGTTCCCGCCCCAAAATGGGTTTTAATATGCGTTAGTCGAGACTAATTTCAATCAATCAAGAGTATAGTCCAATGGGTCACACCAGCAGTGGCTCAGGGGGTAGAGTGGCCGGTTAGAGCAGCCAGATGGGGAACCGTGAAGGTTCCCGGTTCGAACCCCGGGCTACGGGCAGTGTCAAAGTGTCCTTGAGCAAGACTCTGGTGTACGAATGGGTGAATGTAATGCACATCATCATCATTAGAGTGCCCTCGAGATCTGCGACACAGGCTGCTGCTTCCACTGGTCTCAGATCTGCGTAAAGCTCCTTGGATAAAGGTGTAGAACAACAGGAATAAAACGGTATAGGTTTTAAATGAAGATAATTATTCAACATCATAATTCTATATATATTCTATAATGCAGTAATCCTGGTCTCTATAAACTGCCTCCCCCTGGCCAGCCGGGGCGCCTGATGGAGGGGAAAGGAACTGGTTGGAATAACGTGTTCCTTCCACGCGCTACGTCCAACCAGGGAAACTCCCCCCTGTCAGGTGTAAAGGAGCAACTTGGACACTCAGGCATGAAGGAAGCATGAGTTAAGTCCGTTGCTCTCCCCTTGTCCCCCATATATGGGGACTAGGTTGGTCTCCCCTTGTCCCCCATATATGGGGACTAGGTTGGTCTCCCCTTGTCCCCCATATATGGGGACTAGGTTGGTCTCCCCTTGTCCCCCATATATGGGGACTAGGTTGGTCTCCCCTTGTCCCCCATATATGGGGACTAGGTTGGTCTCCCCTTGTCCCCCATATATGGGGACTAGGTTGGTCTCCCCTTGTCCCCCATATATGGGGACTAGGTTGCTCTCCCCTTGTCCCCCATATATGGGGACTAGGTTGGTGGAGGGTGTGTAGAGCCCAGGATCACATTACATGATTGACACAGGGGTGAAAAATGGGTTACAAAATCGTGGGATAAAAAATCTCTATAAAAAAAAAAAAAAAGTCCTTTCACACTGTTCACTAAATGGACTCGACCTTGACAAAGATCTTCAGTCATGAGACTAGTGTCCTTTTAACTCTGTGCGCGCACGCACACACGCACACGCACACACACACACACGCGCGCACACGCACACCCACTCTGTTGGTATTTCCTGTCTGAATGATGAGTCACTTCCTTGTCCAGGCGTTTAGCCGTCATGCACCTCTCCTCTTCCTTCCTCTCCTCTCCTCGTCCTCGTCAGGAGGTCAGGAGGTCAGGAGGTCAGGAGGTCACACACGTGAGCTCTAGGGATCATTCGGTTAACCCATTAACCCGCCATGGACGTCCCTGGACGTCAATTAACCCACACATTTTAGGCACATTTTAACGATTTAAAAAAGAATAGCAGACCTAAGTTCGAGTGGCGCGCTATGAACTTGTAGATCTGCTATTTTTCAATAGCTAAATTATAACAATTTACAATTTAGGCATTTAGCAGACGCTCTTAATCCAGAGCGACTTACATTAACAGTTTCCGTGCCGCGAATGGATTACTCCAGGTTAATGTCGCTGCCGTATCGGACATACCCGCCTTTTGTTTTATGTGTTTAATCCGCCGTAATGTAATGAATCAAAAGAAAATCCGTCTTCGTCGCGGAGTATGAGACTGGATGGCTTCGCTGTGATGACGAAACCGGAAATCGTCACATGCTGTGGGCTGCTAGGGCTTCTGGGAAATTGAGGCCAATGGAAATGCATTGGTTGCAACGCCTCATTGAAACCAATCTTGTGTGCGTCTTCCGGGTGCACCAAGATGGTGGATGCTACACACAGATCATAACAAACCACGGGAGCTTTTTTTGATGGATTTTCGCGGATTAAAAGCCCAAATAATTCAGCGTATGCTCTAAAGGTAATACAACAATCTCGGCAGTGAAGGGGGGTTGATTAAAATGCGGGTTAATCGTAAAAAACAGTCAAACTGTTAAGCAAGAACAAAAGCATGGGAATACATCACATAAAAGCATTTATCATGAAACATGCGTAAGATAAGAAAGTAACAGTGGAATATCTATATAATGAAACTATACATAAGCTATACATCTATACTACTATGCTATACATATGTACTATGACGTACTATGACTATATACAATGCAATTATAGTGCTGTCTACATAACATGCTATAAGTCTGTATAAAATGCTATCTAAGTCTACATAAATGCTATCTAAAAGGGTGGGGTAAGTGCTATGGGCCATGATGTCTGAAAAGATGGGTTTAACATAATAACCAAAAGGGGTTAAAATCCAACACTTAACCCATTCTGAACAGGAACCCATTTTGGTGTCGGCATCATGTTATGCTTTAGCTATTGAAAAATAGCAGATCTACAAGCTCATAGCGCGCCACCGAGTGGCGCGCTATGAGCTTGTAGGTCTGCTATTTTTGAAAAATCGAAGAACGACTGACCTTTTTAGAATCTGATCTCAGGTCAGAATGGGTTCACTGCCAATGATGTCCACATACAGCAACATAATTCTCATTCTCACAGTTTTAATTTAGGGGTGGAATGTCTTGCCTTTTATTGAGATGTATCCTATATTTCCTATTCTTATATATATAGAGATGTATCCTATATTTCCTATTCTTATATATATAGAGATGTATCCTATATTTCCTATTCTTATATATATAGAGATGTATCCTATATTTCCTATTCTTCTACTCTGGAATTTTGCTCATTTTTTCCCTCTTTCTGTGTCCTGAATAAATGTCCTGCTACGCAGTGTTTATTTTTGCTTAAAGGGACACTTCACCCTTTTTGCAAAAACATATATGTCTTTATGTGTGTAATATGTGGTTTTAATATTTTAGATTGTAGCAGCGAGCACAGTGTCTCTGATGTCATGGACACTGGCCTCACTACCTTCCTGGACTACAATTCCCACACTTCTTTGGTGCACTGCTCCTCCTTGTGGATAGGGGGAGGGCTGTCTTACTGAGACAACATGTAGTCCAGGAAGGAAGTGAGCCCAGTGTCCATGACATCAGAGACAACAGGCTCACTGCTACAATCTAAAATATCTAAAACCACATATTACACACATAAAGACCCCCAGGAAAGTGTTCTAAAGCTTCTAAACATCATTAACATATATGTTTTTGCAAAAAGGGTGAAGTGTCCTTTTAAAGGAGAATTCCATGCTAGAATGCTTTCTTATCTTTCTTACCTTTCTTTGTAGTTGTTACGTCCCCACCAAAGAGGTCCAGGTGTTATTTTGTGCAAAAGCTCCTTATTGGCTATTTCCCCTACCATAAGCCCTAAATGAATTGCATTGCATTGAATGGGAATTGAATGGGGCTATGGGGTGTTGTGCTAATTCGCTTATTTCCATCGAAAGAAGTAGTAAAGTGTGCCGCTTGGGATATTATTTACATTATGAAGAGAGGATATATATATAAAGAAATTATAATTTTGAGCGATGGAAATAAGCGAATTAGCAAAACGCCCCATTCAATTCCCATTCAATTCAATGCAATTCATTGAGGGCTTATGGTAGGGGAAATAGCCAATAAGGAGCTTTTGCACAAAATAACACCTGGACCTCTTTGGTGGGGACGTAACAACTACAAAGAAAGGTAAGAAAACATTTTAGTATGGAATTCTCTTTTAATGTCTTATGTAAAGCACATGGTATTACCTTGTTATAAAATTATCTATAAAAAATATGTATAAATCGCCTTGCCTTACTGGCAATAAGATGCTGGAATACCCTTTTAACTCTAATCTCTTAAATGTGTGTGTGTGTGTGTGTGTGTGTGTGTGTGTGTGTGTGTGTGTGTGTGTGTGTGCGTGTGCGTGTGCGTGTGCGTGTGCGTGTGCGTGTGCGTGTGCGTGTGCGTGTGCGTGTGTGTGTGCGTGTGCGTGTGCGTGTGTGTGTGCGTCAGCCTAAGAAAGATCTCCACTACCTGATCGAGACCAACAGCGAGTACAAAGGTCTGCTGGGATGTTTTCCTGACACCATCGGAGTCCATAAGGTTTGTGATGATCACAGTTACACACCTGTAAGGGTCCATTTGGTTCCATTTATTACACTCTCAGAGTTACAGACCTGTAAGGGTCCATTTGGTTCCATTTATTACACTCTCAGAGTTACAGACCCATAAGGGTCCATTTGGTTCCATGTATTACACTCTCAGAGTTACAGACCTGTAAGGGTCCATTTGGTTCCTTTTATTACACTCTCAGAGTTACAGACCTGTAAGGGTCCATGTGGTTCCATTTATTACACTCTCAGAGTTACAGACCTGTAAGGGTCCATTTGGTTCCTTGTATTACACTCTCAGAGTTACAGACCTGTAAGGGTCCATTTGGTTCCATTTATTACACTCTCAGAGTTACAGACCTGTAAGGGTCCATTTGGTTCCTTTTATTACACTCTCAGAGTTACAGACCTGTAAGGGTCCATTTGGTTCCATGTATTACACTCTCAGAGTTACACACCTGTAAGGGTCCATTTGGTTCCATTTATTACACTCTCAGAGTTACAGACCTGTAAGGGTCCATTTGGTTCCATTCATTACACTCTCAGAGTTACAGACCTGTAAGGGTCCATTTGGTTCCATTTATTACACTCTCAGAGTTACAGACCTGTAAGGGTCCATTTGGTTCCATTTATTACACTCTCAGAGTTACAGACCCATAAGGGTCCATTTGGTTCCTTTTATTACACTCTCAGAGTTACAGACCTGTAAGGGTCCATTTGGTTCCATTTATTACACTCTCAGAGTTACAGACCTGTAAGGGTCCATTTGGTTCCTTTTATTACACTCTCAGAGTTACAGACCTGTAAGGGTCCATTTGGTTCCATGTATTACACTCTCAGAGTTACCCACCTGTAAGGGTCCATTTGGTTCCATGTATTACACTCTCAGAGTTACCCACCTGTAAGGGTCCATTTGGTTCCATGTATTACACTCTCAGAGTTACAGACCCATAAGGGTCCATTTGGTTCCATTTATTACACTCTCAGAGTCACAGACCCATAAGGGTTCATTTGGTTCCATTTATTACACTCTCAGAGTTACAGACCCATAAGGGTCCATTTGGTTCCATTTATTACTCTCAGAGTTACAGACCTGTAAGGGTCCATTTGGTTCCATTTATTACACTCAGAGTTACAGACCTGTAAGGGTCCATTTGGTTCCATTTATTACACTCAGAGTTACAGACCTGTAAGGGTCCATTTGGTTCCATTTATTACTCTCAGAGTTACAGACCTGTAAGGGTCCATTTGGTTCCATTTATTACACTCAGAGTT
>NC_139715.1:32287904-32327904 GCF_964188405.1 Protomyctophum parallelum
ACAGAAGACATGTAAATATGAAATAAATGCTTAAACATGTAGCTAGGTGTAATGTTAGAGAACACAGAAGACATGTAAATATGAACTAAATGCTTAAACATGTAGCTATAGGTGTAATGTTAGAGACCACAGAAGTGAACCTTTTCAAGCCTGTTTTCTCAACTCGCTGTTTTCTGCAAGACATTTACTCTATAAGCCATATCTCCAGAACTGGTGGGTCAAACTGAACAACCAATATGTCAATTTGAAGCTATGATTCCCTGCTTTCACATGACATGAAAGAACGAAAAAATCCCTCAGTCAAATTTGGTCACATTAAGTATTATTATTATCATCATTATTGTTCTTTCTCTTCTTTGATTGGTCAGATCACTGAGAAACTGCGACAGGCCCTGGGACAGTTCACCACGATCTGAAGAGGAACACATGCACACACGCACGCACACGCACACACACACACACACACACACACACACACACACACACACACACACACACACACATAAACACACACACACACACACACACACACACACTGCATTATTTAATCAATCACATTCGGCGTATCCGAGTGTTCCCACTAAGGAAAGTAGTCTTTCAACATCTTAAAACCATCTTTGTTTTGGTGAGTAGCGGAAGTGTATTTTTTTCTTTTTACAGCTGCAGCTGCTGTGTTACTGTGTGTGTGTGTGTGTGTGTGTGTGTGTGTGTGTGTGTGTGTGTGTGTGTGTGTGTGTGTGTGTGTGTGTGTGTGTGTGTGTGAGAGACGGGGCGAGGATCAACAGTACCACAGCGTTAAGGAGAACTCCATCTAAGGGCCGATTCATACTCCTATTTTACCGCTGTTTCGGCGCTGTAGTGCCGAAATGATTTCGGCTCGTCAGAAATTTTCAGTAGCACCGAAGAGCCGACTTTAGGACGCCGAACCCACTTTTATTCGGCTCTAAAAATAGGAGTATGAATCGGCCCTAACGCTATGGACCAGAGCTAAAAGTACCTTAGGGTTAAAGGACAACTTTAGTTTTTTTCAACCAAGGTCCATGTTTCTGACATATTGAGCCTATAAAGACAGTATAAGCCTTCCCCCAGTAGGCTACCTTCACATTCAGTAGATCCTGTGATCTTCTGTGGCCAGATGTATTTTCCTGGGGTTTATTAGGACTATAGTAAATATTACAAAAATAAATCACCATAACATTTGGTAAAAAAAAAAATACATATTTAGCCCCATGCTCGAATGCCCCCGCCCCCCTGTCAAAAACATCCCTAAAACGAAAGAAAGCTGAAAATGAAAAAAAAAAGAACACTCATCTTTTAGTTTCTCTAATAACAACCTAAAACATGAACCGTGGTTGAAAAAAACTAAAGTTGTCCTTTAAGGAGAAGTCCTTCTAACGCTATGGACCAGGGCTGAAGTGTTAACTACGTCCACACTCTCCCATCTAACATCAGGGTCTAGAGCTCTGCATTGTCGTTAGCTAAGCTAAGCTAAGCTCTGGGGAAAAATATCGAATCAACTACTGGTTCGTGAGACTTAATCAGCCTCAGGTTCTAGTGGGTGAAGGCTGTCCATGAACATTTAACATTTCAGGCATTTAGTGACTTACAATAAGCAGGAACAACACATGGTAATACATCAAATGCATCAAATGAATAGAAAATAGGCATCAAGAATCATAAGTAAGCTAAGAGAACCTAATATCCGTCTCACGGTGGAATACCTATACAATGAAACTATGCATATATATATATATATATATATATATATATATATATATATATATAAATGACATAAGTTGAGCCTTTGCATACACCTGTGAGGTCAGTGCTATGGGCTAAGATGGAGTCTGAAGAGGTGGGTTTTAACCCATTCTGGGAACGGGAACCCATTTTGGTGTCGGCATCATGTTATGCTTTAGCTATTAAAAAATAGCAAATCTACAAGCTACGAGCTTGTAGATCTGCTATTTTTTTTAAATCGAAGAACGACTGACATTTTTAGAATCTCAGGTCAGAATGGGTTAATCAGACCAGTGTGTGTCCAGTCAGTGGAAACCTCGTATGAATCTGATCTCAGGTCAGAATGGGTTAATCAGACCAGTGTGTGTCCAGTCAGTGGAAACCTCGTATGAATCTGATCTCAGGTCAGAATGGGTTAAGACTATACGGCAGAATATTGGGAGTGAGTCTGCGGTTCTGATCGCAATGGGAATAGAAGTGGCATTCCATAGTTTTGGGAGCCGGTTTGGGAGAAGAGTTTGGGACGTGTGGAGCGTTGTCCCGGCTGTCCTGTCCTGTCCCTTCCACTGTCCCTTCCACTGTCCCTCTCTGCAGGGGCAAAATGGTTTGGTCCTTTTGTGTTAAAAGCCATTCCTTTAGTTATAAATGAAGCTTTAGAACAAGCTTAAAATGTTACTACATACAGTAGAATAGACGTATATGAAGTTACTGTTCATTTCATGTCTTGAAGTTGACACTTGTCGATTGTGTATATAGTTGATTTTCAGCTGCAGTATTTTCAGGTCAAAAGGTTTCAGCATTGAAGGGTATTTATGAACAGAAGTTATGACTATAGCATACAGTTGACATAGTTTGTACTACTAGTGAACAATTAAAATATACTGTTTACTTCACTTAACGCCTAAAGTAATGAAGACTTTTTTTTTAAATAATCTAAACATTTTATTCACTTTATTGTTTTATTTGTTTTAACGTTTCGTATAAACCGAAACAGGGAGTGATGCCGCCACATGGATAATACAAATTATCTGAGTAAAAAAGTTATTAATAAACAAACACATATTTACACATATTATATACACACATGCACTCGCGCACACACACACACACACACACACACACACACACACACACACACACACACACACACACACACACACACACACACACACACACACACACAAACACTGATGAGAGTGCTGTCAAATGAATCTATAAAGCCATCAAAGCTGCAGCACTTCAAGTGAAACCTGTGGAATATTATAAAGCTAGTATCAAATAGAAGCTGCTCGTATCAGAACTCGACAGACAGACATGGGGTCTGGGGGTCCCATGGGGTCTGTAGCCATCTGGGGGTCCCATGGGGTCTGTAGCCATCTGGGGGTCCCATGGGGTCTGTAGCCATCTGGGGGTCCCATGGGGTCTGTAGCCATCTGGGGGTCCCCAGGGGCTCTCAGGGGCCCATTGAGCCTTAACTTCAGTGGTCAAGGACCCCCAAATGGACATTTATCAGCCTTGAGGACCCCTGTTTGTACGTTTCTAGAAGTATTTTCAAGCCATTTTCATTTCAAGGGCCCCCCAAGGTTTGACATGCAACAGGTTACGGGAACCCCTTTTGGTGTCAGCATCATGTCATGCTTTAGCTATTGAAAAATAGCAGATCTACAAGCTCGTAGGTGGCGCGCTACGAGCTTGTAGGTCTGCTATTTTTGAAAAATCGAAGAGCGACTGACGTAGAAACATAGCTTTTTCAGAAAACTGTCAGGATGTAGAAGACATTTTTTAGAATCTGATCTCAGGTCAGAATGGGTTAATGGCATTTCTACCTCTGGGACCTCCATTCATATTGTAAAATCAATGTTATGGGGGGGGGGGGGGGGGGGGGGGCAAATACAGATAATTCTGGGGGTCCTTGACATGAAAACTTTGAGCACCACTGACATAGAAACTTAGGTTTTTCAGAAAACTGTTTTTTTCTGAAGAGGCACATTTTTTATTTTATTTTTTTAGAATGGGCCTCAGTCTTAAAACCCATTCTGAACGGGAACCCATTTTGGTGTCGGCATCATGTTATGCTTTAGCTATTGAAAAATAGCAGATCTACAAGCTCGTAGCGCGCCACCGAGTGGCGCGCTACGAGCTTGTAGATCTGACATTTTTTAGAATCTGATCTCGGGTCAGAATGGGTTATAATCAGACCAGTGTGTGTCCAGTGGAAACCTCGTATGAATCTGATCTCAGGTCAGAATGGGTTAAATGGGCTGAGCAGATAAAAAGGGAAGCGGTGCGTGTCGATAGATCGCTGCCGTGTGTGTGTTCATATGTTCATAATATGTCCTCTACATACAGTATGAACATGTATTTGTACATATATGTTCATAATATGTCCTCTGCCTCAGTTCATGAGTTCATGTGTTATGAACACGTTTGTCAAAATGCTTTGAAACGACTCACATAATGTACCTTATTACACCTTATTGCAATGCATGTACAACTCAAGTACCTTATTACATGTACCACCATGCATTAACCACGTGCACACACACACACACACACGCACACACACACACGCGCACACACACAGAGGTCTTATGTTAAGTGTAGGGAGCTGTTAATACAATATTTTTTTTATTAATGTTACAAGATGTACAATACAATATTCAATGTTATGTTAATATATGATCTGTCTGTTTTTTTTATATATATATTTTTATTCCTACATATTTCACTTCTGGCCTTTGAGAGAGAGAGAGAGAGAGAGAGACTTCCGTCCGTCCCTCTGAAGCCAAATTCATACCTTGTCAGACAAACGGTGGCGAATAGCCGATCTAATATTAAAGGTTTTATGACATTCATTTTCATTTATTTTTATTTTTATTTTTTATTTTAGGTTTTATGACCTCAATTACACCCAAAAGACCTGAACTTTGAACATTCAGTGGATTTTCTGTGGTCCGAAGTTTTCTTTGGGGTTTGGAAGCCTTTTGAGCTACAATGAAAACATGCAAAACAGTGACATATATGGGATTTGCAGGATCTTACATCACAAACTGCCGGCAAATCAGAGCGCCTGTTTGAGCCAGAAAACCCCCAGATCACAGAAAATCTACTGAATGTTAATAATTCATGTTTTTTGGGTGAAATTGAGATTAGAAAACCTAAAAAAAAACAAGAACAATTCCAAAACCTTTTTTTTAATGTCACAATCCCTTTTAAAGGTATACCCTTGTTCCCACGTGCCTTATGTTCCCCCGTTCGCGCGCGCGTGTGTGTGTGTGCGTGCGCGTGCACACACACAGGCGTGCATGTGACGTCATTCCGATCGTGCCTTCCCATTGATTAATCTATGCACCCCTTTTTGTATTTTTTTTAAATCTATATCCTATGCATTTTAGTTTCCTTTTCAATATTACTACATTATATTGTGTGTTTTTGTGTTACCGTAAAATATAACTTCGAGGACCAGGTTGTCCCTACAAGTATAGCAGAATGTGAGAAAATTTGTGAGGTCCTCACAGGGAGAAAAAAATATTGTTTTTATGATTAACCCATTCTGAACGGGAACCCATTTTGGTGTTAGCATCATGTTATGCTTTATAGCTATTGAAAAATATCAGACCTACAAGCTCGTGGCGCGCTACGAGCTTGTAGGTCTGATATTTTTTTGAAAAATCAAAGAACGACTGACATTTTTTTAGAATCTGATCTCAGGTCAGAATGGGTTAATCAGACCAGTGTGTTGTCCAGTGGAAACCTCGTATGAATCTGATCTCAAGTCAGAATGGGTTAAAATGAAAAGACTGTTAGAGTTTGAGGCTTACGGTTCTGAATATGAATATGATTTGACAGCTAGAGGTTATGGTTTATGTATATTTATTTATGTCGCCACGCATTGGGAGCTTGTAGATCGGCTGTTTTCCGGTGTGTGACACCGTTGTGAAAAAAAAAATGAAAATAGCGCCGTCATGAAAATATATGTCAAAGTCCTCACAAGCATTGTGTGTGTGTGTGTGTGTGTGTGTGTGTGTGTGCGTGCGCGCGTGTGTGTGTTCAGAAACATTGTTTCTCTGTTTGTTGTGATATTCAGTTTTCTTTTTCCTGTAAATCATAATTATGAAGTTGTGTATATGAACATGTAACTGTTTTTTTAACACTATGATTAAAAACACACATTTATGATCACTGCACTTCGGCTGTCCGTCTGTATATTTATTTATTATTCATTATCTTCATATAATTGGTCGTCACAAATGCTCATTCTAAGATGACTCCATGTAGAGAGGGCTGTGGACAGTTCAGAAACCTGTCTACTCTGTGTGTCTCAGAGGAGGGCCGTGGACAGTTCAGAAACCTGTCTGCTCACTCTGTCTCAGAGGAGGGCCGTGGACAGTTCAGAAACCTGTCTACTCTGTGTGTCTCAGAGGACAGTTCAGAAACCTGTCCACTCTGTGTGTCTCAGAGGAGGGCCGTGGACAGTTCAGAAACCTGTCTACTCTGTGTGTCTCAGAGGACAGTTCAGAAACCTGTCCACTCTGTGTGTCTCAGAGGAGGGCCGTGGACAGTTCAGAAACCTGTCTACTCTGTGTGTCTCAGAGGACAGTTCAGAAACCTGTCCACTCTGTGTGTCTCAGAGGAGGGCCGTGGACAGTTCAGAAACCTGTCTACTCTGTGTGTCTCAGAGGACAGTTCAGAAACCTGTCCACTCTGTGTGTCTCAGAGGAGGGCCGTGGACAGTTCAGAAACCTGTCTACTCTGTGTGTCTCAGAGGACAGTTCAGAAACCTGTCCACTCTGTGTGTCTCAGAGGAGGGCCGTGGACAGTTCAGAAACCTGTCTACTCTGTGTGTCTCAGAGGAGGGCCGTGGACAGTTCAGAAACCTGTCTACTCTGTGTGTCTCAGAGGAGGGCCGTGGACAGTTCAGAAACCTGTCTACTCTGTGTGTCTCAGAGGAGGGCCGTGGACAGTTCAGAAACCTGTCTACTCTGTGTGTCTCAGAGGACAGTTCAGAAACCTGTCCACTCTGTGTGTCTCAGAGGAGGGCCGTGGACAGTTCAGAAACCTGTCTACTCTGTGTCTCAGAGGACAGTTCAGAAACCTGTCCACTCTGTGTGTCTCAGAGGAGGGCCGTGGACAGTTCAGAAACCTGTCTACTCTGTGTGTCTCAGAGG
Source organism: Protomyctophum parallelum (assembly GCF_964188405.1). NCBI lineage: Eukaryota > Metazoa > Chordata > Actinopteri > Myctophiformes > Myctophidae > Protomyctophum > Protomyctophum parallelum. The sequence goes on from NC_139715.1 coordinate 32,294,813, forward strand.
ACAGTTCAGAAACCTGTCCACTCTGTGTGTCTCAGAGGAGGGCCGTGGACAGTTCAGAAACCTGTCTACTCTGTGTGTCTCAGAGGACAGTTCAGAAACCTGTCCACTCTGTGTGTCTCAGAGGAGGGCCGTGGACAGTTCAGAAACCTGTCTACTCTGTGTGTCTCAGAGGAGGGCCGTGGACAGTTCAGAAACCTGTCTACTCTGTGTGTCTCAGAGGAGGGCCGTGGACAGTTCAGAAACCTGTCTACTCTGTGTGTCTCAGAGGAGGGCCGTGGACAGTTCAGAAACCTGTCTACTCTGTGTGTCTCAGAGGACAGTTCAGAAACCTGTCCACTCTGTGTGTCTCAGAGGAGGGCCGTGGACAGTTCAGAAACCTGTCTACTCTGTGTGTCTCAGAGGACAGTTCAGAAACCTGTCCACTCACTCTGTGTCTCAGAGGAGGGCTGTGGACAGTTCAGAAACCTGTCCACTCACTCTGTGTCTCAGAGGAGGGCTGTGGACAGTTCAGAAACCTGTCCACTCACTCTGTGTCTCAGAGGAGGGCTGTGGACAGTTCAGAAACCTGTCTACTCTGTGTCTCAGAGGAGGGCTGTGGACAGTTCAGAAACCTGTCTAAACTCACTCTGTGTCTCAGAGGAGGGCTGTGGACAGTTCAGAAACCTGTCCACTCACTGTGTCTCAGAGGAGGGCTGTGGACAGTTCAGAAACCTGTCCACTCACTCTGTGTCTCAGAGGAGGGCTGTGGACAGTTCAGAAACCTGTCTAAGCTCTCTCTGTGTCTCAGGCCTCTTTTAGACGGCGACCATCTCCATATAACACGTCAAAGTCCTGTTGCGTTCTCATTTTTTCTTACCCTTTACACGAGAACGCACACGTTATGCTATAATGTGCTATTATGCTATACTGTCGCTAGGTGGCGATAACGGGCTGCCAAATAGACAGGTCACCCACGTACAAGAAGAAGACGCAAGCGGCGCAACACTGCTCTGGGCGCGCCACGGGATGGTATATATTTATGAAATAAACTGCTGCCGCGGCTGCCGTCTATCACAAGGCTTTTTATTTACATTCAACATCGCTGATGAGCATCACTTTGTAGGCGAGGAGGGAGGCTTGTTCAGGAACTCCATTATATCATAATGATATGGCTCTGCATCAATGTAATAAACATATGCGCTGTGAGCCAACGTGAGCCATGATGTCATAAGTTTTGCGGATTCACCGTTTTGCCTGTTTATATGGAGACCATAGGAAACGGTGTTCTGAATGATTTCCACTCTGGGAGGCGGTTTCACTTCGTTGCGTTTTCACCTCCTGAGAACATGGTTCTCGTCTAAATGACAGCAGCAAACGATACTTTATTTTGACGTTTTATATGAACACCATCCTCGTGTAAATGGCACCTCAGAGGACGGCTGTGGACAGTTCAGAAACCTGTCTACCATCATCATAGCCAGGTTGGTCATTTCAAGCAAGATTTCAGACTTTTTCCAAACTTTAACTTTTGCATAATGCCAAGAACTATTTCATCGTCATGCTAACTTTTTTTTTTCTTTTTTTTTCTCCGTAGCTTGGAATCACAAACATGATGTCACTGCTGGCAGGTTTCTGAACTGTCCACAGGCCCTCCTCTGAGACACAGAGTGAGTAGATCACCTCACCACTTCACCACCAGTGTTGTTTTTTGGCAGCAAATTTCTATTTTAGTTTTAGTCATATAGTCTTTTGACTGAAACTTAATTTAGTTTTAGTCACATTTTAGTCACCTGGAATGTCTTATAGTGTTAGTCTAGTTTTAGTCGACTAAATGTCATAAGATTTTAGTCGACTAAATCTACAGGTGATTTAGTCGACTAAAATGTATTTTGGCGGGTCTTGATGCTGCATTGTTTTGTCTGCATTTGAGCCACGGGTTTGATGAGATGTACTGTAGGCCTCGCGGACCCAAAACTAAAGAATAATGTGTTGTCGTTGGATCAGAATTCCATGCCGTATTGATGTTTGTACCATAAAGTAGGACTATAGGAGAGTTGACAAGCAAAATCTAAATAATCCTTTTACATTCTCTAATGGTGTAGACTTCTTGTAAATGAAATAATGTATAGATGTTTAACAGTATTTAACCCATTTTGACCTGAGATCAGATTCTAAAAATGGCTGTTTGAAAATGAAAAGTTTCCTGAAAAAGCCATGTTTCTGTCAGTCGTTCTTCGATTTTTTCAAAAATAGCAGACCTACAAGCTCATAGCGCGCCACTCGGTGGCGCGCTATGAGCTTGTAGATCTGCTATTTTTCAATAGCTTAAAGCATAACATGATGCTATAACACCAAAATGGGTTCCTTGCCCAAAATGGGTTAACTCCTCTTGAGAGCGTATAAGATGCAACCAAATGGACCCGTGAGTGACGCGTCGGTCCACTTTGACGAAGTACGTCAAAGTGGACCTTAACGTACGTGTCCTTATAGTTACTTTGTTTCCACCACTGGATACTTATGAAGTATTACGTATTTGTTTTCTATATTCGGTCGACCACTTATCCTTTTTTTTTTAGTTGATGTTGTTTACCCTCACAGCACTTTGAAACGTTTGTTGCGCGCGTGTGTGTGTGTGTGTGTGTGTCTGTGTGTGTGTGTGTGTGTGTCTGTGTGTGTGTGTGCGTGTGTGTGTGTGTGTAGTGTGTGTGTGTGTGTAGTGTGTGTGTGTGTGTGTGTGTGTGTAGTGCTTTTATCTGTGGACGACAGAAGAAACGGACAGAGAGTCGAGGTCATTGCGTCCAGCTTAATGGACACCAGAGAGCCATGCAGAAACCATTTAGGTAAAGATGTTTTACTCTGTCAGTCACAGAGAGAGGATGATAGCATCATGCTACGCTTTAGCTATTGAAAAACAGCAGATCTACAAGCTCGTAGCGCGCCACCGAGTGGCGCGCTACGAGCTTGTAGGTCTGCTAAAAAAAATTAAATCGAAGAACGACTGACATGGAAACATAGCTTTTTCTCAGAAAACTGTCATTTTCAAACAGACATTTTTTAGAATCTGATCTCAGGTCAGAATGGGGTTTTTTTGGGTCTTGGTGGTCTAAGTTTTGAATCTAAATGGCTCTTTGTGTTTATTCTATTGCCCTAGTGGGAGAATCTCTCGGCTCTAATTGAGAGCGTTCCATGGTTTGTTTGCTCCCCTTTTTTTACCATTTAAGGATTGATGTTGTTTAGGCCTTGTGGTTTGACCTGTTTCTGGTTGAAGGACTTCCCTGTAAAAACTCTAAAATGCCACACAGAGTCTTTGCCACGGAACACATTAGGCTTATGTTTAGGTTAGGGCTGTCAAAGTTAACGCACTATTAACTAGTTAACTCACAATCCTTTTAACGACACAAATTTTTTTAATGTGCGATTAACGCACTGTGAAGTTTGACAGAATGGTTGAGAGACGCATGCATGTGAATGCAGGCAGTCAGTGAGCCCCGCCTCTCTCCCCCTCTCTCTCTCTCTCTCTCCCAGTGAGTCTACACAATTAGAAAACTTAGAAAACATGTTATTTTGATCAACATGGCCTGTTATCTCTCGTAATGGTACCATTGGCCAACATCAATACAGTTCTTTAGTTTGGGTCTGGAAGGCTAAATGTCATCAAATGGTGGTCCGTGGCTCAAATGCAGAATAAATAATGGGCCTTGATATGAAAAATCTTGAAAACCACTGATTTAAGGTATATTTAGAACGGATAAAAAATATGCGATTAATTTGCGATTAATCACAGTTAACTATGGACAATTGACAGCCCTAGTTTAGGTATAGATTTACTGAGTAAAAACTCTAAAATGCCACGCAGACGAGGCCTAGTCTTTGCCCACGGAAAACACATTCATTTTAGGGTTATGTTTAGGTATAGTTTTACTGAGTAAAAACTCTAAAATGCCACATAGACGAGGTCTAGTCTTTGCCAAGGAAAACACGTTAATTTTAGGGTTATGTTTAGGTATAGTTTTACTGAGTAAAAACTCTAAAATGCCACGCAGAAGAGGCCTAGTCTTTGCCCACGGAAAACACATTAATTTTAGGGTTATGTTTAGGTATAGTTTTAATGAGTAAAAACTCTAAAATGCCACATAGACGAGGCCTAGTCTTTGCCACAGAAAACACATTCATTTTAGGGTTATGTTTAGGTATAGTTTTACTGAGTAAAAACTCTAAAATGCCACGCAGACGAGGCCTAGTCTTTGCCACAGAAAACACATTAATTTTAGGGTTATGTTTAGGTATAGTTTTACTGAGTATAAAACTCTAAAATGCCACGCAGACGAGGCCTAGTCTTTGCCACGGAAAACACATTAATTTTAGGGTTATGTTTAGGTATAGTTTTACTGAGTAAAAACTCTAAAATGCCACGCAGACAAGGCCTAGTCTTTGCCCACGGAAAACACATTAATTTTAGGGTTATGTTTAGGTATAGTTTTACTGAGTAAAAACTCTAAAATGCCACACAGACGAGGCCTAGTCTTTGCCACAGAAAACACATTAATTTTAGGGTTATGTTTAGGTATTGTTTTACTGAGTAAAAACTCTAAAATGCCACACAGACGAGGCCTAGTCTTTGCCACGGAAAACACATTAATTTTAGGGTTATGTTTAGGTATAGTTTTACTGAGTAAAAACTCTAAAATGCCACACAGACAAGGCCTAGTCTTTGCCCACGGAAAACACATTAATTTTAGGGTTATGTTTAGGTATAGTTTTACTGAGTAAAAACTCTAAAATGCCACATAGACGAGGTCTAGTCTTTGCTAAGGAAAACACATTAATCTTAGGGTTATGTTTAGGTATAGTTTTACTGAGTATAAAACTCTAAAATGCCACGCAGACGAGGCCTAGTCTTTGCCCACGGAAAACACATTAATTTTAGGGTTATGTTTAGGTATAGTTTTACTGAGTAAAAACTCTAAAATGCCACACAGACGAGGCTTATAGTCTTTCCCACGGAAAACACATTAAGTCCGTGTGGTAATCAGACATAATTGATGACACCCCGGGGCGAAGAGCGGATCAAATCGAGGAGCTCAGAGAAGGAAAGGAAAACGTCGGACACAACAATAAGAGGCGAGCGATGAACTTTCAGCGTTGCGTATATTATGGTGTATATAACCATAACAGCCGCCACGTCGCTGGCTGAGCGGTGAGGAGCCGCTGACACAACAATGGAGCGGCTGAGGACAGCCGTAACCGCACACCGCGGCTGGCGGTTTGATTCCCCCTGTGCTTCCTGGATCTGCCCGGCGTCTGACGACATGTCACCTACGTGTTAATCCCTCCTGACCTGAGATCAGATTCAAACGAGGTTTCCACTGGACACACACACACTGGTCTGGTTAACCCATTCTGACCTGAGATCAGATTCTAAAAAAATGTCAGTCGTTCTTCGATTTTTTCCAAAAATAGCAGATCTACAAGCTCATAGCGCGCCACTCGGTGGCGCGCTATGAGCTTGTAGATCTGCTGTTTTTCAATAGCTAAAGCATGACGTGATGCTATAACACCAAAAGGGGTTCCCGTTCAGAATGGGATAATCCCTCCCCAATCTAACATGACATTTCACACTATAATGGACGGCTCGGAGTGCGTGCACGTGCATGTGCGTGTGTGTGTGTGCGTGCACGTGTGTGTGTGTGTGTGTGTGTGTGTGTGTGTGTTACTATACTTGTGAGGAACTGATGTGCCCACTGCCCACACAAGTTTAGTAGTTAATATATGTTTATTTTCCCTTTTTTACCTCCTTTATGATGAAATCCTGTTCTGTTCTTTGGCTATTATACTGTATAGAAGTGTCTATTTGTACGTCTCTAAATGTCTTGATGAATTGAACAAGGTGGACCCTGTTGTATAAACAAGTGTAATGGTTAATTGGGGTCGTCCACTCACAGTTAACAGTCTGTGTATTGAGTTTGTGCTTGAAATGTACTGTAATTCTGCAAACTAGTGTTAAATACATAATTTCAATCAATCAATTAAATCAATCAATCAAGCATCTGAGAAGTAGATGTGTGTGCATGACGAACATTTTCCTGTTATGGTCCTCACAAGATATATATATGTTTTTTTTTAATTCGACAAAAGAATGTTCTGCTATTTTCAATGCCATCCTAAAACTCTGATGTACTCACACGATCTGTTAGTAATAATTCAACCCTCTGTGTGTGTGTGTGTGTGTGTGTGTGTGTGTGTGTGTGCGTGTGTGTGTGTGTGTGTGTGCGTGTGTGTGTGTGTGTGTGTGTGTGTGTGTGTGTGTGTGCGTGTGTGTGTGTGTGTGTGTGCGTGCGCGCGCGTGCGTGTGCGTGTGCGTGCGGTTTGGTCTCTTGCGTCACGCAGGTGTGTCACAGTCCGCTATATAACTCGGAGCCAGGAACCACTAAACACAAACAGACACACACCTTCACACAAACACACACACACACACACTCCCTGACTACAACACACACACACACACACACACACACACACACACACACACACACACACAGGACTGACAGAGAGACGAGACAGAGGAGAGAAGGAGGAGGACAGGTAACGTAACAATGATTCTACTTTTTCATGTTTTTATTTCATTTTTACTTTGTTTTTTATTTCAGTTTATTTTAACCCCATTCTGACCTGAGATCAGATTCTAAAAGATGTCTTCTACATCCTGACAGTTTACCATTCTGACCTGAGATCAGATTCTAAAAGATGTCTTCTACATCCTGACAGTTTACCATTCTGACCTGAGATCAGATTCTAAAAAATGTCTTCTACATCCTGACAGTTTACCATTCTGACCTGAGATCAGATTCTAAAAATCTGATCTCAGATTTTTAGAAATCTGAGATCTAAAGATTTCAGATTTATATCTGAAATCCTTTCTCAGGATCAGAAACTGATCCTGAGAAAGGATTTCAGATCTCAGGATCAGTTTTCTGATCCTTGAGATCAGAAAACTGATCTCAGGTCAGTTTTCATTCTGACCTGAGATCAGATTCTAAAAATGCCTTCTACATCCTGACAGTTTTCAGAAAAAGCCATGTTTCTATGTCAGTCGTTCTTTCGATTTTTCAAAAATAGCAGACCTACAAGCTCATAGCGCGCCACTCGGTGGCGCGCTATGAGCTTGTAGATCTGCTATTTTTCAATAGCTAAAGCATAACATAATGCTAACACCAAAAGGGGTTAAGTGAATTTGCGGCTTTGTGGTGGAGTGGTTTCCCCTCCCTCCCCTCCTCTTTCATAGGCTTTTAAAAAATATATATAGTTTATAGTTTCACTTTTAGTTAAATTTAAGTTTGAATCTCCATTAATTTTACCGTTTCTATGTTCGTGGTCCTTAAACTATTTCATGTCAAGGACCCCCAAGATTATATGTAATTGGCCGCCGACCCCCTATCTGAAAATATGTTGTTTCAATAGCTAAATTATAACATATATAATGTTTCATTGAAACACCAAAAAAATGGCTTAATAAAAGCAAATATTTGAGTTCAAAACGTTTGCTTGAAAATGTGAGCCAAGATTTTTTCAAAAATATCAGATCTACAAGCTCGGTGGAAAAAAAAAGAATCAAAATCAAAAAGTGTTAATTAGTACAAAAGGTTGATTTAAAAGGTTTACATGAGCAACTGTTTCTGACCACGGCTAAGTCATTGAATATGTTTTACATTTTCGTGTTTTATGAAAGCAAGGAATCATAGCTTCAAATGGACATATTGTTGTTGTTCAGCTTGACCCACCAGTGTAAGAGATATAGCTTAACCCATTCTGACCTGAGATCAGATTCTAAAAATGTCTTCTACATCCTGACAGTTTTCATTCTGATCTGAGATCTGATTCTAAAAAAATGTCTTCTATGTCAGTCGCTCTTCGATTAAAAAAAAAATAGCAGATCTACAAGCTCATAGCGCGCCACCGAGTGGCGCGCTATGAGCTTGTAGATCTGCTATTTTCCAATAGCTAAATTATAACATAATGCTTAAACACCAAAAGGGGTTCCCGTAAACAGAATGGGTTATAGAGTAAATGTCTTGCAGCTCCATCTCATTGAATTAGAATATTGTGTAAAAGTTTATTTTCTTCCGTAATATAATTCAAAAAGTGAAACTTTCATATATTCTCAATTCAATGTGCAGTAAGTGAAGTATTTAAAACCTTTTTTTTTTGTTTTTAATCTTGATGATTATGGCGTACAGCTCGTGAAAATCTAAAAATCTAAAATCTCAATGAATTCGAATTTTACGAGACCACTAAAAAAAAGAATCTTTTTAAACGAGAAATGCCGACCATCTGAAAAGTATATTAATGTCATACTACTTTTACTGTCATGTCATTTTACTGACCATGGTATTACTGTGTTAAAACTACTAGTAACTGGTGTACTGACCATGGTATACTGTGTTAAAACTACTAGTAACTGGTGTACTGACCATGGTATTACTGTGTTAAAACTACTAGTAACTGGTGTACTGACCATGGTATTACTGTGTTAAAACTACTAGTAACTGGTGTACTGACCATGGTATTACTGTGTTAAAACTACTAGTAACTGGTGTACTGACCATGGTATTACTGTGTTAAAACTACTAGTAACTGGTGTACTGACCATGGTATTACTGTGTTAAAACTACTAGTAACTGGTGTACTGACCATGGTATTACTGTGTTAAAACTACTAGTAACTGGTGTACTGACCATGGTATCACTGTGTTAAAACTACTAGTAACTGGTGTACTGACCATGGTATTACTGTGTTAAAACTACTAGTAAATGGTGTACTGACCATGGTATTACTGTGTTAAAACTACTAGTAACTGGTGTACTGACCATGGTATTACTGTGTTAAAACTACTAGTAACTGGTGTACTGACCATGGTATTACTGTGTTAAAACTACTAGTAACTGGTGTCCTGACCATGGTATTACTGTGTTAAAACTACTAGTAACTGGTGTACTGACCATGGTATCACTGTGTTAAAACTACTAGTAACTGGTGTACTGACCATGGTATTACTGTGTTAAAACTACTAGTAAATGGTGTACTGACCATGGTATTACTGTGTTAAAACTACTAGTAACTGGTGTACTGACCATGGTATTACTGTGTTAAAACTACTAGTAACTGGTGTACTGACCATGGTATTACTGTGTTAAAACTACTAGTAACTGGTGTACTGACCATGGTATTACTGTGTTAAAACTACTAGTAACTGGTGTACTGACCATGGTATTACTGTGTTAAAACTACTAGTAACTGGGGTACTGACCATGGTATTACTGTGTTAAAACTACTAGTAACTGGTGTACTGACCATGGTATTACTGTGTTAAAACTACTAGTAACTGGTGCACTGAGCTTAAACATGGAGCTATATAGGTGTAATATTAGAGTCCACAGAATAAGTGAACCATTCGAGGCTGTTTTCTGCGAGACGACGTTACTCAATGTCGGAAAAATATAAAAAAGTAAAGCAGGTGCTCGACGGAGACGGGTTTCGGTTATGACGATATATAAAAAGGATCAAACAGGATCAAAAGGCATAAAGAAAACAGAAACGTTCCGTGAACTCAACGTTAAAAAGAGGAGGAAAGCCTTTATTAACCCATTCTGACCTGAGATCAGATTCATACGAGGTTTCCACTGGACACACACTGGTCTGGTGATGAACCCATTCTGACCTGAGATCAGATTCATACGAGGTTTCCACTGGACACACACTGGGTCTGATGAACCCATTCTGACCTGAGATCAGATTCATACGAGGTTTCCACTGGACACACACTGGTCTGGTGATGAACCCATTCTGACCTGAGATCAGATTCATACGAGGTTTCCACTGGACACACACTGGGTCTGATGATGAACCCATTCTGACCTGAGATCAGATTCATACGAGGTTTCCACTGGGACACACACTGGTCTGATTAAACCCATTCTGACCTGAGATCAGATCCTAAAAATGTCTTCTACATCCTGACAGTTTTCTGAAAAAGCTATGTTTCTATGTCAGTCGTTCTTCGATTTTTCTAAAATAGCAGACCTACAAGCTCGTAGCGCGCCACTCGGTGGCGCGCTACGAGCTTGTAGGTCTGCTATTTTTCAATAGCTTAAAGCACAACATAATGCTAACACCAAAAAGGGGTTCCTGCCCAAAATGGGTTAAATTAAAAGTGCCAACCAACGTGTTTCGACATCACACATGTCTTCATCGGGGGCAAGAATGATAAACGAACCACCATGAATGATTCTTGCCCTGATAAAGACCGGCTAGGTTGAAACATGTTGGCAGTTGCCTTTTTAATTTAATAAAGGCTTTCTTCCTCCTCTTTTTTTTTTTTACTTTGAGCGCCGCCCGCATCGTCCCTCTTATTTTTTCTTTATTACTCAATGTCAATCTGAAGCTATGATTCCCTGCTTTCACATGACATGAAAAAAAAACTAAATTGAGTAATAATCCAATGACCCGAGGGCTGTGCTATATACGAGCTTATAGATCTGCTATTTATTTTGAAAAATTGTGAAAATATGTGGCACAAATCTTTGAATATACTGTATATTCTTTCAGAGAGAACGTTTTTAACTCAAATCTTTGCTACTGGGGGGGGGGGGGTCCTTAGTTGGAACGACATATTTTCAGATGGGGGTCCGTGGCCAAATACAGATCATTCTGGGGGTCCTTGGAATGACACATTTTCAGATGGGGGTCCGTGGCCAAATACAGATAATTCTGGGGGTCCGTGGCCAAATACAGATCATTCTGGGGGTCCTTGGGGGTCCGTGGCCAAATACAGATCATTCTGGGGGTCCTTGGAACGACATATTTTCAGATGGGGGTCCGTGGCCAAATACAGATAATTCTGGGGGTCCGTGGCCAAATACAGATCATTCTGGGGGTCCTTGGGGGTCCGTGGCCAAATACAGATCATCCTGGGGGTCCTTGGGGGTCCGTGGCCAAATACAGATCATTCTGTGGGTCCTTGGGGGTCCGTGGCCAAATACAGATCATTCTGTGGGTCCTTGGGGGTCCGTGGCCAAATACAGATCATCCTGGGGGTCCTTGGGGGTCCGTGGCCAAATACAGATCATTCTGGGGGTCCTTGACATGAAACAAGTTGAGCCTCAGGTCTAAAAAGGATCACAAAATCGGCTTACTTGCCTCCACCAAGTGTTGTCTGCACCGTCCCAGACCGACCACCAGAGGTCAGCGATGAAACACATGAAGTAATAATAATAATAATAATTCCTTCCTTCCTGATTTGCAGACAGAACAATGTGTCCTTCGTGGTTATTGGTTGTGGCTGTGGTGGGGGGCGTGGCCAGAGGAGCTGCCAGTCAATGTTGGGCGCATCCTTCATGTCAAGACCTGAGCACTGAGAGCAACATGCTGGTAAAACACACACACACATACACACACACACACACACACACACACACACACACACACACACACACACACACACACACACACACACACACACACACACACACACAGTCACACACACACACACACACACACACACACTGTTGAAAGGACTTGTATGTGGCCACACCTGTTCATTTAGTAATTAATTAGTATTAAAGCCTGAAGCTCTAAAACACCCACAGACGTCATTGTACGTCAACAAAGGCTGGGGGGGGGGGGGGGTGTTAGAGGGGATGATATTGTGATGTCACAATATCATGTGTATTTCGATTGGGCCTTTTGACTCAAAGGCTTTCAGGACGAAACCAACAATACACAGGGGAGACATATTTCAATATTCTAATCTAACCACACCTGGAGGTCTATTATAGTAATGTTAACTCCATAGACACATACAGAACACCTGGGGGTCTATTAGAGTAATGTTAACTCCATACTAAACACCTGGGGGTCTATTAGAGTAATGTTAACTCCATACTAAACACCTGGGGTCTATTAGAGTAATGTTAACTCCATAGACAGATACACAACACCTGGGGGTCTATTAGAGTAATGTTAACTCCATACTAAACACCTGGGGGTCTATTAGAGTAATGTTAACTCCATACTAAACACCTGGGGGTCTATTAGAGTAATGTTAACTCCATACTAAACACCTGGGGGTCTATTAGAGTAATGTTAACTCCATACTAAACACCTGGGGGTCTATTAGAGTAATGTTAACTCCATACTAAACACCTGGGGGTCTATTAGATTAATGTTAACTCCATACTAAACACCTGGGGGTCTATTAGAGTCATGTTAACTCCATACTAAACACCTGGGGGTCTATTAGAGTAATGCTAACTCCATACTAAACACCTGGGGGTCTATTAGAGTAATGTTAACTCCATACTAAACACCTGGGGGTCTATTAGAGTAATGTTAACTCCATACTAAACACCTGGGGGTCTATTAGAGTAATGTTAACTCCATACTAAACACCTGGGGGTCTATTAGAGTAATGTTAACTCCATAGACAGATACACAACACCTGGGGGTCTATTAGAGTAATGTTAACTCCATAGACAGATACACAACACCTGGGGGTCTATTAGAGTAATGTTAACTCCATACTAAACACCTGGGGGTCTATTAGAGTCATGTTAACTCCATACTAAACACCTGGGGGTCTATTAGAGTAATGTTAACTCCATACTAAACACCTGGGGGTCTATTAGAGTAATGTTAACTCCATACTAAACACCTGGGGGTCTATTAGAGTAATGTTAACTCCATACTAAACACCTGGGGGTCTATTAGAGTAATGTTAACTCCATACTAAACACCTGGGGGTCTATTAGAGTAATGTTAACTCCATACTAAACACCTGGGGGTCTATTAGAGTAATGTTAACTCCATACTAAACACCTGGGGGTCTATTAGAGTAATGTTAACTCCATACTAAACACCTGGGGGTCTATTAGAGTACTGTTAACTCCATACTAAACACCTGGGGGTCTATTAGAGTAATGTTAACTCCATACTAAACACCTGGGGGTCTATTAGAGTAATGTTAACTCCATACTAAACACCTGGGGGTCTATTAGAGTAATGTTAACTCCATACTAAACACCTGGGGGTCTATTAGAGTAATGTTAACTCCATAGACACAGAAAAAGAGCCTATGTGTCCTTGGACGATGCAAAAACGCTAATCCACGCCTTTGTTTTTTCTCGGCTTGATTACGGCAATGCACTTTTTTCAGGACTGCCTAAGAAAACAACTGACAGATTACAACTTGTCCAAAATGCAGCAGCCAGAGTTTTAACTAGAACTAAGATGAGAGAACATATTACTCCAGTTTTGGCATCACTGCACTGGCTTCCGGTTGTTTTTAGGATTGATTTTAAAATTATTTTACTTGTGTATAAAGCTCTCAATGGTCTCGCACCTTCCTACCTACATGACTGCCTGCCTAAATATGTCCCAAACCGCCCCCTAAGGTCTTCCACTGCTGGCCTGCTCGCTTTGCCTAAAGAATTGGCAACTAAAAAATACGGGGAAGCAGCTTTTTGCTTCTACGGGCCGTCGGCATGGAACAAGCTCCCACTGTACCTTCGACAGGCAGCCTCTGTAGACATTTTTAAAGCTCAGCTCAAGACCCACTTCTACAACATTGCTTTTAATTGATCTTTTATTTTTTATTTTTGTTATTCATGTCCTCACTGTATTGCATTACTGCTCTTGTTTTTTAATGTTTATGCCTTGCTTTTCTTTTCTTTTATTCTCCGTTGCTCTGTAAAGCACTTTGAGCTGCATTTCATGTCATGAAAGGTGCTATACAAATAAAGTTTTATTATGTATTATTATTATTAAAGTACAAAAGTCACTGCACCCCATCTTTAAACCACCTCTCTCTCTCCTGCCAGGAGTGTCTCCAGCTCTGCCACTCTGACCTGACCGAGGAGACCCCCGTCTTCCCCGGTGACGCCCACCTCGCCCCGGTGTTTTCATCATCCTCATCATCATCTTCCTCATTATCGGACCCCGACGCGGACCCCCAACCCTCCTCCCTCCTCCTCGCAGCCGCCGCGTCCCCCTCGGACCCCCAGGGGGCGACGGTTCAAGTCCCGGTGCGCCGCTCCTACTCCATGGAGCACTTCCGCTGGGGCAAACCGGTGGGCCGCAAGCGCCGCCCCGTCAAGGTAGGAAATATGACCTGACGCAAAATGTGACCAGATTTGACTGAGAGACTGCCATCGGGCAAATTCAAATTTTTCCAAAATGAGTTAATAGCACAGGCAGACTCTTCACATACTAGAGCATGTCTGAAATAAGTGTCAGAGCTGAAATCGACATGTAAATAATTTGAAGATCATACCTCCCGGTTCTGGTGGGGGGGGGGGGGGGGGGAACGGAATGGAGGGACCTTTCAGAGTAAAATCTGCCATGTCTGCTGGCACTCGAGCGCCTTTATTTTGAAAGATGCTGGAGCCATGGGTTGTGGTTAAAGGGACAGTTCACCACCAACATGTCAATCACTCTCCCCCATGGAGCCTTGAATACATGGGGATTTGTTTCTGTCCCATTCCTAAATCAATCTTTATTTATTTTTGCACATTTTTTCACCCAGGGGCTGAACTTGGCAGGTATCGATACACATTTAGACCGACATGTTTGTGCCAGCGTGGATGATTACATTTATTTCTTGATCGCCTCTTGCCTAAGTTGTCTTGATTGTTTAAACATGATGTAATGGGCCGCTGTAGGCTCGATAACAGGCTTTATAAGCTTATTGATAATGGGTACTCAATAAGCCCAAAGCTTATTGATACCGGGTACTCAATAAGCCCAAAGCTTATTGATAACGGGTACTCAATAAGGCCAAAGCTTATTGATACCGGGTACTCAATAAGCCCAAAGCTTATTGATAACGGGTACTCAATAAGCCCAAAGCTTATTGATAACGGGTACTCAATAAGCCCAAAGCTTATTGATAACGGGTACTCAATAAGCCCAAAGCTTATTGATTACGTGTACTCAATAAGCCCAAAGCTTATTGATAACGGGTACTCAATAAGCCCAAAGCTTATTGATAACGTGTACTCAATAAGCCCAAAGCTTATTGATAACGGGTACTCAATAAGCGTGTTCTCAGATTTTTTCGGGTATCGGTTATCGAGCTCCATCATTCTCTTCTCTCCTCTCCTCTCCTCTCCTCTCCTCTCCTCTCCTCTCCTCTCCTCTCCTCTCCTCTCCTCTCCTCTCCTCTCCTCTCCTCTCCTCTCCTCTCCTCTCCTCTCCTCTCCTCTCCTCTCCTCTCCTCTCCTCTCCTCTCCTCTCCTCCTACAGACCCCATCATCATCATCATCCTCCTCTTCCTCGGACCTCGCGGACCCCCCCTCTCCCCTCCTGCCCGCCCCCGCCTCCTCCTCCTCCTCCTCCTCCTCCCTGCTCGTCGCCTCGTCGCCCTCGGACCCCCAGGAGAGCCAGGCGGTTCGAGCCCTGGCCCGCCGCTCGTACCACATGGGCCACTTCCGCTGGGGCAAACCGAGCAAGCGCACACCTGTCAAGGTGACCTGACCTGACCTGACCTGACCTGACCTGACCTGACCTGACCTGACCTGACCTGACCTGACCTGACCTGCCGGTCATCAAAGTATAGAATGTGACCCCGAAAATAATTCAAGGCTTTGTGGGCTGTGGTGTGCAACTGAGAGACAACAAGTCATTTTGGGGCTGAACTATCCCTTTAAACCCATTCTGACCTGAGACCAGATTCTAACGCACAGAAGAATGGTGGTTCTTTAACCCATTCTGACCTGAGATCTATATTCTAAAAAAATCTTCTAAATCCTGAGTTTTCAAAAATAGCAGATCTACAAGCTCATAGCGTGCCACTTGGTGGCGCGCTATGAGCTTGTAGATCTGCTATTTTTCAGTAGCTAAAGCATAACATGATGCTAACACCAAAATGGGTTCCCGTTCAGAATGGGTTTAAACAAGCACACAGAGTGACATTTTGAATTTGAATTGTATTTCTATACATTGTGTAACGCAGGGGTCCTTGAGGGAGTTCCAGGGGGTCCTTGAGGGAGTTCCAGGAGGGGGTCCCCAGCTAAATGATCGTTAGGAACCAAATGGACCCTTAGGGGTCTGGGGGGGGGGGGCTGTAGACTAATGCATGTCAAACTGAGGGTCCTGGAAATTAAACGGATGGAGAATCACTGCTAGAACTTATGGGGGTCCCTGGCATATATTTATTTAACTTATGGGGGTCCCTGGCATATATTTATTTAACTTATGGGGGTCCCTGGCATATATTTATTTAACTTATGGGGGTCCCTGGCATATATTTATTTAACTTATGGGGGTCCCTGGGTAACTTATGGGGGTCCCTTATGGGGGTCCCTGGCATATATCTTTCACATGGGGGATAATTAGTGTCAATTTGGGGGTCCTTGAGGTGAAAAAGTTGGGGAACAGCTGTTGTATTTCTACATGGTGGTATTATTGCTATACCATCACTGAATTGATTGATTGATTGAAATATGTATTAACAGTTTGCAGAAGTAGGCTACAGTACATTTCAAGCACAAACTCCATACAAAGACTGTTAACTGTGAGTGGACGACCCAATTAAGCATTACACTTGTTTACAACAGGGTCCACCTTGTTCAATTCATCAAAACATTTAGAGACATACAAATAGACACTTCTATGTAGCTAAAGAACAGAACAGGAATTCATCATATAGGAAGCAAAAAGGGAAAAGATACATATACAGTGAGGGGGAAAGGGGGGGTGGGCGGTGGGGGGGGCAGACCTACAAGCTACGAGCTTGTAGATCTGCTATTCCAGTAAAACATGTGATTATACATCTTCTCCCACACTGTGATCTATACAACAGGTCTGTTAGCAGGGGGAGTTGACCTCAGCTTGTAGATCTGCTATTCCAGTAAAACATGTGATTACATCTTCTCCCACATTGTGATCTATACAACAGGTCTACACGTTAGCAGGGGGAGTTGGCGCCGCCCTGGAGGAACCCGCCGAGAGCTCCGACGAGTTGGCCTTCCTCCCCAGGTTAGGGTTTCTTCATTTTTATTTCTTTATTGTTTCGTATGTTTTTTTTTTTGCCAGGTGCTTGAAATGTGCCTGGACTACATTTTCATCCACACCACTACTCGCGACCGTAAAGATGACTTTAGTGACAACCTAGTCCTGATTGGCTGCCCTCCTAAGCCAATGATAAGTCTGAACGGCATAAAATCCCATACTCTGAGCTAACTGCCCGCCTTGCCAGCGATTCAGAGCGTTAACTTGTCACTAACCTTTATTATTATTCCGATACTGTATCGGAAGATAATCGGTATCTGCCCTTATTTGTCATATCAGGTCATATCGGTATCGGCGAATATGCCAGTCTAACCACCGATCCCACACAGGGGTAAGGGGTTGACACTATGCCAGTCTAACCACAGATCCCACACAGGGGTAAGGGGTTGGGGGTAAGGGGTCGACACTGTGCCAGTCTAACCAGCGATCCCACACAGGGGTAAAGAAGGGGTTGACACTATGGCAAGTAAATAAAATGTTGGGGCATGTGGAGTTTGCTTTGGAGTTGCCCCAAACTGCAAGTGCACATTTGAGTGAGGAGTCTGCTATAAACACAACATGATATATATAGCTAGATAGCTATAAACACAACACCAGATATATAGCTAGATAGCTATAAACACAACACCAGATATATAGCTAGATAGCTATAAACACAACACCAGATATATAGCTAGATAGCTATAAACACAACACCAGATATATAGCTAGATAGCTATAAACACAACACCAGATATATAGCTAGATAGCTATAAACACAACACCAGATATATAGCTAGATAGCTATAAACACATCACGAGATATATGGGCTAACACAGAAATTGTGGTATCGTCGACTACCTTTTTCCACTGAAGAAAACTAAATGGAAACTAAATGAAAACTGTGCTATGGTGACTAAAACTAAGACTAAATATACTGACAATTTCATCAACAAATGAAAACTAGAGTAAAATGTTAGGAAGGGACTAGTGGACAAGAGATCCAGTATAAGTCATGTTACACTTGGTCGCATGGTGAAAATAGCCGATCTACAAGCTCACAAGCTTGTAGTGAGCTTGTAGATCGGCTATTTTCAGCAAGTGTAAAATCAGTTGTTATGACTGCTACAAGGCCCGCCAAAATACATTTTAGTCGACTAAATCACCTGTAGATTTAGTCGACTAAAACTAGACTGACACCAACACATTCCAGGTGACTAAAATGTGACTAAAACTAAGTGAAAACTATTCAAGGGACTATGACTAAAAAAACTAAAATAGGAATTTGCTGCCAAAAACAACACTGTTGATCTCTCTCCCCCCCCCCCCTCCCCCTCCCCCTCCCCCTCGCAGTGAAATGAGACGCGAGCTGCTGGCCAATGAGGTGCTGCAGCTGCAGGGGGAAGAAGAGGCGGAGCCCAACGCCGCGGCCGCGGCCGTCGTGCCCATGGCGGCGGTTCTTCCCGCCGAGGAGGAGGAGGAGGAGAAGAAGAAGAAGAGGGACGGCAACAACTACAAGATGAAGCACTTCCGCTGGGGCGGGCCGCCCGCCGCCAAGCGCTACGGGGGCTTCATGAAGGCCTGGGGCGGCGACGAGCGCGCCCAGAAGCCCCTCCTCACCCTGTTCAAGAACGTCATCCACCAGGACGCACACACGGAGCAGGAGTAGAGGGAGAGAGAGAGAGAGAGAGAGCGAGAGAGAGAGAGAGAGAGAGAGAGAGAGAGAGAGAGAGATATATAGAGAGAGAGAGAGAGAGAGAGAGAGAGACGAAGGAATGCCTGATTGTGCTTTAGGGAGCAGTGGTTTTCGATCAACCCCTTTTCGTATTCAGCATTTGAGCCACGGAACCACCGTTAAACGGTGGTTCCGTGGTCACTGTGTTGTTGGTCTGAGAGGTTAAATGTCATCAAAATGTTGATGACATTTAGCCTCAAATGTTGATGACATTTAGCCTCAAATGTTGATGACATTCAGCCTCAAATGTTGATGACATTTAGCCTCAAATGTTGATGACATTTAGCCTCAAATGTTGATGACATTTAGCCTCAAATGTTGATGACATTTAGCCTCAAATGTTGATGACATTCAGCCTCAAATGTTGATGACATTTAGCCTCAAATGTTGATGACATTTAGCCTCAAATGTTGATGACATTTAGCCTCAAATGTTGATGACATTTAGCCTCAAATGTTGATGACATTTAGCCTCAAATGTTGATGACATTCAGCCTCAAATGTTGATGACATTTAGCCTCAAATGTTGATGACATTCAGCCTCTCAGACCCAAACAACACGTTGACTATTTTCTTGTCGTTGCGGATAAGATTCCATGATTCCATGCTTTTGGCTACTTTTGACCAAAATAACAATTATTCTACATTCTCTTTATTGTGTTTAGACTTCTTGCAAATTAAAGTAATGCAGATGTTTAACGATAATGTGACTCTTGAGAGCCTAAAATTAAACCAAATGGAGCCGTACGGACGGGTCCATTTGGTTTCATTTTATAGCTCTCAAGAGTTAAAGATCTGATAGATCTGAAAAGATCTGAAAAGGGTCCATTTGTTTAACTCTCCGTCATTTAACTGGGGACCACCTGGAACCCTCTCAAGGACCCCTGGGGGTCCCTGAACCCTCTGGGGACCACCTGGAACCCCCTCAAGGACCCCTGGGGGTCCCTGAACCCTCTGGGGACCACCTGGAACCCTCTCAAGGACCCCTGGGGGTCCCTGAACCCTCTGGGGACCACCTGGAACCCTCTCAAGGACCCCTGGGGGTCCCTGAACCCTCTGGGGACCACCTGAACCCCCTCAAGGACCCCTGGGGGTCCCTGAACCCTCTGGGGACCACCTGAACCCCCTCAAGGACCCCTGGTTGAAAACCAACTGCTCTAGGGCAGCAAATGTCTTGACATCACTCGTTCATCCCCTTCTGGGTCGCGGAGGTCATAGAATAACATCGGGTCATTTCCGAATAATATCGTCTCGTATAAGAATTGTGGTCCAAAAAAATAAACAAACTGCGATAATCTCGGGGAGGTGTCTCTCTGAATCGTTTTATAGTCATATTATTTGATTACAGTCTGTGTAAACTGTACTTAATTAGGCGGCGGTGACATTAGCGTTTTCTCGCTGTCGGTTGATTCTTCATTATCCATAAGTTCTTATGTGACACGATATTATTTAATTTTTTTAAGAGAAAAAAAAGTCTATGGGAATACAGAAAAATGCGACCCAGTTAGGATTGTATAAATTATGTCAGCCTTCGGTGCTCGATACAAAATAGCAGATGTACAAGCTCACAACGCATTGATTGATTGATTGATTGATTGATGACTTTATTAGCACGGTCTACTAACCGTCAGACAAAAGGACAACACAAACGCTCCAGAGGGACTTGTTGCTGAGCGTGCACATCTGCTATTCTGGCCCGGCCCGGTTCATGACACCAGCGCCAGCACCAACAAGTAGGCCTATAGACGAAACAGACGCTTATATTTTATCAAGATAGCCGATCCAGATATTATTCTTTTTTTTTTTTTAAGATTTTTTTTTTGCGGCTTACGCCTTTTATTGATTTTTGAAGGGACAGACAGTAGGCTGACAGGAAACGGGAGAGAGATGGGGGGATGACATGCAGTAAAGGCCGTGTCGGGTCCGGGAGTCGAACCCGCGGCACACTGCGACTGGATTACCAGTCCGGTGCCCAGACCGTTACGCTACGGCCTGGGCCCCAGATATTATTCTTAAGCCATTCTGACCTGAGATCAGATTCATACGAGGTTTCCACTGGGACACACACTGGGTCCGATTAACCCATTCTGACCTGAGATCAGATTAAAAAAAAGAATGTCAGTCGTTCTTTGATTTTTCAAAAATAGCAGACCTACAAGCTCGTAGCGTGCCACTCGGTGGCGCGCTATGAGCTTGTAGATCTGTTATTTTTCAATAGCTAAAGCATGACATGATGCTAACACCAAAATGGGTTCCCGTTCAGAATGGGTTAATTTATCAAAATATCCAATCCAAATGTCCGTAATTTATCAAGTTATAGCCAATCACACTAGTACTAGTGTGATTGGTGAGATTGGTGTGATACTAGTACAAAGTACAAAGAAAAATATATCTAAAAAAAAAAGAAAAAAAACGCCGGCCGTCCCCTCATCTCCCCGCCGCCCCCCATTGGCTGAGCTCGAGCCAATGGTATCCGTAGACGTCACCAAAATGGGCGGGGACAGGACGTTCAAGCCATATTTGGTCGGTGTCTTCCTTAAATATGAGGTTATAAGGTTAAGCTATAGCCATGCTGTCACGCCATTGGCTGTTGTTGGGTTATTTTTTTTAAGCTGGTGTTGTGTGGTTGGTGGGCTGTGATTGGCTGCATGAGAAAAGGCTCCCGTGACAGTGTTTTGATTAATGAAGAGTGGTGATGATGACCCCTACTGGCCGATGTGTGGAACTACACCCTGTACATAACTGTCAAATATATCACATGTGAAATACAATAAATCTGAAGGAAATGAATAACATGAAGGCTACTCTTGTCTGTCTGTCTGTCTGTCTGTCTGTCTGTCTGTTTGTCATGTGTCTGTACTGAGAGCATGCTTTGTGGATTCCGGATGCTAGTATTGTTTAGAGCCGTGGTTTCTCAACCTTTTCAGGCCACGATCCCCCAAAAAGGATCCCATTTGAACCGGGGACCAACCACCACCCTATACCCTGACGATCACTTTGAATTGTGGGAGTTGAGGCATTTACACACAACTCTCCTCTACAGTATATGACGCTGGGTTTATAGCGAAGGGCTAAATTATGTTTCATCTATACAGTAATGATCACACAGTGGCTGTGGCAGCGTGGTGTCCGATAGTGTGACCTCACTCATGTTCATGTCAGAATGAGTTATTGATGTGATTTATTGATACACTCCATGTTCATTACATCATCAGCCAATATTCCATCAACGGTACCGTGCATGCATTTCCAGAATAGAGCGAGGGAGAGAGAGAGAGGGAGGCAGGGATGTGCACACACATCAAAGGGGACTTTAAAAGCCCTTTTACCCCGTCTGTAAAACAACTGCCCTTTTAGCCGTCTGTAAAACAACTGCCCTTTTACCCGTCTGTAAAACAACTGCCCTTTTAGCCGTCTGTAAAACAACTGCCCTTTTACCCGTCTGTAAAACAACTGCCCTTTCAACCCGTCTGTAAAACAACTGCCCTTTCACCCGTCTGTAAAACAACTGCCCTTTACCCGTCTGTAAAACAACTGCCCCTTTTACCCGTCTGTAAAACAACTGCCCTTTTACCCGTCTGTAAAACAACTGCCCTTTCAGCCGTCTGTAAAACAACTGCCCCTTTTACCCGTCTGTAAAACAACTGCCCTTTCAGCCGTCTGTAAAACAACTGCCCTTTCACCCGTCTGTAAAACAACTGCCCCTTTTACCCATCTGTAAAACATTTGCCCTTTTCCCCGTCTGTAAAACAACTGCCCTTTCACCCGTCTGTAAAACAACTGCCCTTTTACCCGCCTAGTAAAACAACTGCCCCTTTTACCCATCTGTAAAACAACTTCCCTTTTACCCGTCTAGTAAAACAACTGCCCTTTTACCCGTCTGTAAAACAACTGCCCTTTTACCCGTCTGTAAAACAACTGCCCTTTTACCCCGTCTGTAAAACAACTGCCCTTTTACCCGTCTGTAAAACAACTGCCCTTTTACCCGTCTGTAAAACAACTGCCCTTTTACCCGTCTGTAAAACAACTGCCCTTTTACCCGTCTGTAAAACAACTGCCCTTTTACCCGTCTGTAAAACAACTGCCCTTTTACCCGTCTGTAAAACAACTGCCCTTTTACCCGTCTGTAAAACAACTGCCCCTTTTACCCGTCTAGTAAAACAACTGCCCTTTTACCCGTCTGTAAAACAACTGCCCTTTCACCCATCTGTAAAACAACTGCCCTTTTACCATAAAATACGTTACAGACGGGTAAAAGGGCAGTTGTTTTACAGACTAAAATGTGTTTTGGCGGGCCTTGATGCCGTCGTAATGACTGATTTGACACTTGCTGAAAATAGCCGATCTACAAGCTCTACAAGATCTCCAAGAACAAGACAATGACTTATACTGGATCTCTTGTCCACTATAGTCCCTTCCTAACATTTTAGTCTAGTTTTTATCTGTTGACGAAATTGTCAATACATTTAGTCTTAGTTCTAGTCATCATAGCTTAGTTTTCATTTAGTTTCCATTTAGTTTTAGTCAGTGAAAAAAGGTAGTCGACGAACATGTTTCGTCTCAGTCAGTGTTGGCAGCAAATTTAGATTGTTTTTGTTTTACACATTTTAGTCACCTGAAAAGTTTAGTGTTATATGATGATTTTAGTCAACTAAATCTACAGTTGATTTAGTCGACTAAAATGTATTGTGGCGGGCCATGATGCCGTCGTAATGACTGATACTTAAAGAAAATAGTTGCGCTGCGACGCGTTGTGAGTTTGTAGATCTGTTATTTACAGCATGTGACCAAGTGTAAAATGACTTATAGTGGATCTCTCGTCCACTAGTCCCTTCCTAACATTTTAGAGTTTTTATTTGTTGATGAAATTGTCACTATATTTAGTCTTAGTTTTAGTCATCACTGCTTATTATAATTTTGTATATAATTGAAACTTTTATTTGTTTTTCAAAATTGTACAAGATCTACACTGTAAATCCCTGGAACATGTGACACGTTTAACCTAAACACCATGTGTGTAATAATAAAATGCCTAAGTGTTTATTAATGGTCATAAAATACAGAAGAACACGAGTTCACTCAAACACCTCACGAGAACACCTAGTGTTCAAATTCTAAACACCTATATGACTGACTTTGATTGTAAAAACTAAACACGTTTATGTGTTTAAAAAGTGTTACAGGGATTAAACATGTTCTTCTGTTTATAATCTAAACACCTTGACACGTTTAAAAAGTGTTACAATTAGGTGTTTAATATGTGTTCAGAACCTAAACGCTTGGGTTTAGTGTGTAGGTCCAGTACAAATCAGCATCAACATTATAAACCCTACGAATAACAGTTAAAATGAAAATAAAAACAAATAAATTAATGTTCATTTAAGGTTCATATACATCCAGAATTCATCCCATGTCTCTCTCTGCATTTACCCTGTACTGTACTGTACTGTACTGTACTGTACTGTACTGTACTGTACTGTACTGTACTGTACTGTACTGTACTGTACTGTACTGTACTGTACTGTACTGTACTGCCCAACATATATTATTCATATGATGTTATTTTGATAATTTCTTCATTCCTCTCTTTAAGGGGCAGGTGTTCTGGGGACTTTCCGATGACGCAACAGTGGCAGCGGTAACAAGTCCAACCTTTATGATATTATTATAATAGTAATAAAATGTGACAGAACATCAACTGGGCGGAATGGTGAAGCCAAGCTTATATGTTTACCCAGTCTAATTCAGAATGAGACAATTTAGCTATTTCAAAGAGTGACCGTGCACAGTGTGTCCAGTCTACCCAGAGTGACCACAGTGTGTCCAGTCTACCCAGAGTGACCACAGTGTCCAGACTAGTGACCACAGTGTCTTCCGTTTTAGTTTAGCCTTCAGGGGCGTGCACAGACATTTAGAGGGGCAGGACAGGGGCGTGCACAGACATTTAGAGGGGCAGGACAGTGGCGTGCACAGACATTTAGAGGGGCAGGACAGTGGCGTGCACAGACATTTAGAGGGGCAGGACAGTGGCGTGCACAGACATTTAGAGGGGCAGGACAGGGGCGTGCACAGACATTTAGAGGGGCAGGACAGTGGCGTGCACAAACATTTAGAGGGGCAGGACAGGGGCGTGCACAGACATTTAGAGGGGCAGGACAGTGGCGTGCACAGACATTTAGAGGGGCAGGACAGTGGCGTGCACAGACATTTAGAGGGGCAGGACAGGGGCGTGCACAGACATTTAGAGGGGCAGGACAGTGGCGTGCACAGACATTTAGAGGGGCAGGACAGTGGCGTGCACAGACATTTAGAGGGGCAGGACAGTGGCGTGCACAAACATTTAGAGGGGCAGGACAGTGGCGTGCACAGACATTTAGAGGGGCAGGACAGTGGCGTGCACAGACATTTAGAGGGGCAGGACAGTGGCGTGCACAGACATTTAGAGGGGCAGGACAGGGGTGTGCACAGACATTTAGAGGGGCAGGACAGGGGCGTGCACAGACATTTAGAGGGGCAGGACAGTGGCGTGCACAGACATTTAGAGGGGCAGGACAGGGGCGTGCACAGACATTTAGAGGGGCAGGGCAGTGGCGTGCACAGACATTTAGAGGGGCAGGACAGGGGCGTGCACAGACATTTAGAGGGGCAGGACAGGGGCGTGCACAGACATTTAGAGGGGCAGGACAGGGGCGTGCACAGACATTTAGAGGGGCAGGACAGTGGCGTGCACAGACATTTAGAGGGGCAGGACAGGGGCGTGCACAGACATTTAGAGGGGCAGGACAGTGGCGTGCACAGACATTTAGAGGGGCAGGACAGTGGCGTGCACAGACATTTAGAGGGGCAGGACAGTGGCGTGCACAGACATTTAGAGGGGCAGGACAGTGGCGTGCACAGACATTTAGAGGGGCAGGACAGTGGCGTGCACAGACATTTAGAGGGGCAGGACAGGGGCGTGCACAGACATTTAGAGGGGCAGGACAGTGGCGTGCACAGACATTTAGAGGGGCAGGACAGTGGCGTGCACAGACATTTAGAGGGGCAGGACAGTGGCGTGCACAGACATTTAGAGGGGCAGGACAGTGGCGTGCACAGACATTTAGAGGGGGGCAGGTGCTCAAGTGAAAAAAGGGCACCTTGTGCAGCGCGTGGAACCGGGCCGGTTGCCTTAATAGTGTGAGATTTATAGATTTTAGGTCATAAATAATGTATTAGAAGCTTTTTTTTTTAATCAAGAATTGATCAATGTCACCATGGTGTCCCTATAGTGTCTATCTGTGCACGCCTTGGTTCTATTTTGTTTTGAACTCAAAACTAACCCCGATGTTCCCATTGCAGGGGAGTCCACATGCCCAGTCTGCCCACCATGTCGCTTCCGAGGGGGGTCCACATGCCCACCATGCCAAGTCTGCCCTCCATGTCGCTTCCGAGGGGAGTCCACATGCCCACCCTGCCCTCCATGTCACTTCCCAGGGGGGTCCACATGCCCACCCTGCCCACCATGTCACTTCCCAGGGGGGTCCACATGCCCACCCTGCCCACCATGTCACTTCCGAGGGGGGTCCACATGCCCACCCTGCCCACCATGTCACTCCCCTGCCGGGGTCTGCCCACCATGCCCAGTCTGCCCCGTCTCCCTCGGGGTATGGGATCGTTGCCCAGGGCGGTCGCCGCGGCGACCATGCCGCAGGCGCCGAGGAGGCTGCTGCAGGACTGTGCCTCTGTGTTGGACCACCAGGGCCCTGAAGGTGACCTTTGAACCACGCACACGCACACGCACACACACACGCACACGCACACACACGCAGGCACACGCACACACACACGCACGCACGCACACACGCACACGCACACACGCACACACACACACACACACACACACACACACACACACACCCCTAATTGCTCCCGATGTGCTAGTTGGTGCCTTGCATGGTTTCCGCTGCCATCGGTGTGTGAATGTGTGTGTGAATGGGTGAATGTAATGCACAATCTATGTATAGCGCCTTGGATAAAGGCGCTATATAAATGCACCATTTACCATTTACCATTTACCATTTACCACACACACTGATGATCTCTACACTTTCCTAAGTGTCATGTCTGCTTGTTGTCGTCGTGAGCTTGTATAGATCATTTCATTCATATGAGCTTGAAGATCGTTTCGTCGTGAGCTTTATAGATCATGTATAGTTGAGCTTGTAGATTGGCTATTTTTGCTACGACAGAAATGCAATGTGGCCCCTCTGGCCCCCCCAATGTGGCCCCTCTGGCCCCCCCAATGTGGCCCCAACATGTAGCGACCCTCTCCTTGGTCAAAGTTGCCGACCCGTGGTTTAACCCATTTTGGACTGAGGTCGACAAAGAAAAGGTTCTAAATCCAATTTTTTTTCTTCTGAAAAACCCATGTTTCTATGTCACTTGTGCTCAACCTTTTTCATGTCAAGGACCCCCAGAATTATCTCTATTGGGCCACGGACCCCCATCTCAACATATGTAGTTCCAGGAACCCCCCAGAAGCCAATATTTTAGTTAAAAATGTTCGCTCTGAAATATATATTCAAAGAGTTGTGCCACATTTTCACAACTTTTCAAAAATAGCAGACCTACGAGCTCGTAGCGCGCCACTCGGTGGCGCGCTACGAGCTTGTAGATCTGCTAATTTTCAATAGCTAAATTATAACATAATGTTTAAAACACCAAAAGGGGTTCCCGCCCAGAATGGTTTAAATCATGTGAGAGAGCTCCCGGTCTATACAAACGTGTTGTTTAACCCATTCTGCACACGGGAACGAACGCCTTTTTGTGTTTTAAGTTTTAACTGTATTATGTTATACACTTTATATAGCTATTGAAAAAAATAGCAGATCTACAAGCTCGTATAGCGTGGTGCTACCGAGTGCCACGCTATACGAGCTTGTATAGATCTGCTATTTTATTTTTAACATTCGTGAAAATGTGGCAACAAAATCTTTTAATATATTATTTCACAGTGAACGTTTTTTAACTCAAATCTTTGCTTCTGGGAGGTCCCTGATGGAACAACATGTTCAGATGGGGGTCATGGGGCCAAATGCAGATCATTCTATAAAAGGTTTGAACACCACTGACAGAAACATAATGTTTTTCAGAAAACTGGATTTAGAAGACTCTAAATGGATTAAGCCATTTTGGCCGGGAACCCCTTTTTGGTGTTTCAATCAACAAACATTATGTTTATTATTATTATTTATTATTTAGCTATTGAAAAAATAGCAGATCTACAAGCTCATAGCGCGCCACCGAGTGGCGCGCTACGAGCTTGTAGGTCTGCTATTTTTTGAAAGGGGGGGGGGGGGTCCCTGGGGGGTTCAGATGGGGGGGTCGGCGGCCAAATACATATAATTTTTGAGGTTCTTGTGACATGAAATATTGAGAACCACTGATACAGAAACATGAGGTTTTTCAGAAGAAAAAATAAAATACATTTTAAAAAAAAAGACATTTTTTCAGGCCTAAATGGGTTAAAGTTAAACCATGTGACAGATAAAGTAAAGTGTCGTTAATTCCAGTCATAAGAGAGAGATTAATGTTCCACCACTTTCCTGATCCTTCCCACACCACCTCACTCTGAACCCTGCAGTGTTGTTTTTAGCAGCACATTTTGATTTTAGTTTTAGTCATAGTCTTTTGAATAGTTTTTTGTTTTAGTCACATTTTAGTCACCTGGAATGTCTTAGTGTTAGTCTAGTTTTAGTCGACTAAATGTCACGCAATTTTAGTCGACTAAATCTACAGTTTATTTAGTCGACTAAAATTTATTTTGTCGGGCCTTGATGCCGTCGAAATGACAGATTTTACACTTGCTGAAAATAGTCGATCTACAAGCCCACAAGCTTGTAGATCGACTATTTTCAGCATGCAACCAAGTGTAAATTCACTTATACTGGATCCCTTGTCTACTAGTCCATTTTAGTCTAGTTTTTATTTCTTGACGAAATTGTCAGTATATTTAGTCTTAGTTTTAGTCAACATAGCATAGTTTTCATTTAGTTTCTATTTAGTTTTTGTCCGTGAAAAAAGGTAGTCGACGAACATTTTCCGTCTTAGTTTTAGTCGACGAAAACCACAGTGTTGCCAGGTCCTGATCCTTATCCACACCACCTCACTCTGAACCGCAGTGTTGCCAGGTCCTGATCCTTATCCACACCACCTCACTCTGAACCCTGCAGTGTTGCCAGGTCCTGATTCTTATCCACACCACCTCACTCTGAACCCCGCAGTGTTGCCAGGTCCTGATCCTTATCCACACCACCTCACTCTGAACCGCAGTGTTGCCAGGTCCTGATCCTTATCCATACCACCACCTCACTCTGAACCCCGCAGTGTTGCCAGGTCCTGATCCTTATCCACACCACCTCACTCTGAACCCTGCAGTGTTGCCAGGTCCTGATCAGCCGCGTCAACTCCGGGGGTGCAGAAGCGCAGCTGCACCCACTGGCATTCTGTTTTAAACTTTTAATAGCAGAATATGCACCCACTGTATAGTGACTGTCCTGAATGAAAATGTCACGTAGTCACATATTTGTGCAGCGTCGGGCGCTGGCCAGAGAGGTGTTGGGCCGCCGCCCATGGGCATTCAAATGCTAATAAGGTGGCTTTTGTTCTGCTGCCAGGTAGAGAGTATAAATGGGAGGGCGGGGGTGGCACCCACCGCCGTTATAGGAACGTGACGCGTCTGGTCCTGATCCTTATCCACACCACCTCACTCTGAACCCTGCAGTGTTGCCAGGTCCTGATCCTTATCCACACCACCTCACTCTGAACCACAGTGTTGCCAGGTCCTGATCCTTATCCACACCACCACCTCACTCTGAACCACAGTGTTGCCAGGTCCTGATCCTTATCCACACCACCTCACTCTGAACCCTGCAGTGTTGCCAGGTCCTGATCCTTATCCACACCACCTCACTCTGAACCCTGCAGTGTTGCCAGGTCCTGGTCCTTATCCACACCACCTCACTCTGAACCGCAGTGTTGCCAGGTCCTGATCCTTATCCACACCACCTCACTCTGAACCGCAGTGTTGCCAGGTCCTGATCCTTATCCACACCACCTCACTCTGAACCACAGTGTTGCCAGGTCCTGATCCTTATCCACACCACCTCACTCTGAACCCTGCAGTGTTGCCAGGTCCTGATCCTTATCCACACCACCTCACTCTGAACCCTGCAGTGTTGCCAGGTCCTGGTCCTTATCCACACCACCTCACTCTGAACCGCAGTGTTGCCAGGTCCTGATCCTTATCCACACCACCTCACTCTGAACCGCAGTGTTGCCAGGTCCTGATCCTTATCCACACCACCTCACTCTGAACCCTGCAGTGTTGCCAGGTCCTGATCCTTATCCACACCACCTCACTCTGAACCACAGTGTTGCCAGGTCCTGCCGGCCGGGTCTAGGAAAACAAGCCAAAAGAAGCCACCAGTTTTACCAGTTGAACCCCGGCGTAGATTAGACAGAAGACACGCGCACGCAGCAACTGTTGGACTAAAGGCAGTTTTTAGTCCATTTGAAATGATACGAAAACCTATACGTGTTTCCGGCATTTTTGTTGAGATTGTTGTTGGCCCATATAAGGTGTCCTAGCTAGGAATACTGGACTACTCGCCCCGGTGTTTGCCCGTTTTTCCTCCCGGAATTTTCCCCAGTGAGGGGGATAACTTTGTAATAATATGCTATTGGCTGTTTGTATTCTTTTTGGAAAAATATAAAAAGATACTCCTGTGGAAAGGCTATATTATATTACTTATATTGACCCTATAAATGATTTAGTATTATTTAGTATATGTAAGGTTTTGCCCCCTCAAATGGTACCTCGTCAGATAATCCCCACATATCCTACAACAACTTCTGTGAACAGACTTCACTGTAGTAGCTTTTCATAAATTATATTTGTACTTAGGCTGTTCTGCTGTCATGAAAGTTTATAGTTAGAGAAATTCAAAGTCCAGCCTCTCCCACCCCTCACAGGGGAAAATGGATGGATGGATGGATGGATGGGTGGATGGATGGATGGATGGATGGATGGATGGATGGATGGGTGGATGGATGGATGGGTGGATGGATGGATGGATGGATGGGTGGATGGGTGGATGGGTGGATGGATGGATGGGTGGATGGGTGGATGGATGGATGGGTGGATGGATGGATGGATGGATGGGTGGATGGGTGGATGGATGGATGGATGGATGGATGGATGGGTGGATGGGTGGATGGATGGATGGGTGGATGGATGGATGGATGGATGGATGGATGGATGGATGGATGGGTGGATGGATGGATGGATGGATGGATGGGTGGATGGATGGATGGATGGATGGATGGATGGATGGGTGGATGGGTGGATGGATGGATGGATGGGTGGATGGATGGATGGATGGATGGATGGATGGGTGGATGGGTGGATGGATGGATGGGTGGATGGATGGATGGATGGATGGATGGATGGATGGATGGATGGGTGGATGGATGGATGGATGGATGGATGGGTGGATGGATGGATGGATGGATGGATGGATGGATGGGTGGGTGGGTGGATGGATGGGTGGATGGATGGATGGATGGATGGATGGGTGGATGGATGGATGGATGGATGGATGGATGGATGGATGGATGGATGGATGGATGGATGGATGGATGGATGGGTGGATGGATGGATGGATGGATGGATGGATGGATGGATGGATGGATGGGTGGATGGATGGATGGATGGATGGATGGATGGATGGATGGATGGATGGATTAACAAATAAATGCATCCACAGATTACAGCGGAGGAGGGATCATCTCTGTGAGTGTGCGTGTGTGAGGGAGAGAGAGCACGTGTGTGTGTGTGTGTGTGTGTGTGTGTGTGTGTGTGTGTGTGTGTGTGTGTGTGTGTGTGTGTGTGTGTGTGTGTGTGTGTGTGAGAGAGAGCGTGCATTTTAAAGATATTGCACTTTAATGTAAGCTATAGTAAGCCAAGAGATAGCGTGAGAGAATCTGTTTGTGCAGCTGTGTGTGTGTGTGTGTCTGTGTGTGTGTGTGTGTGGCGCAGCGATGTATGGTAAGAAACATAAATTAATCTGTGTTTATGTTGTAGTAAATGTGTTTCTATATTAATATTATTTGTATGTATGTATTTAGATATACTAATTCATTTATATACTAACTTGTTGCTTGTTGTACACAGTAAGTTATGGTAAATGTTTACATTTATGTAAATGTACACGTGTGTGTGTGTGTGTGTGTGTGTGTGTGTGTGTGTGTGTGTGTGTGTGTGTGTGTGTGTGTGTGTGTGTGTGTGTGTGTGTGTGTGTGTGTGTGTGTGTGTGTGTGTGTGTGTGTGTCAGAGAAGCAGTTAGCAGTGATGCCGTACGTATAGGGCTTGTGATTGGCCAATTGCTGTGGCCACAACTCCAGGTCTTAACACAACAATTTCCGCCGGGATTTAATTAATAACATGCCAGGATATCGCCCTGTTGTTCAACCCTTATTTTGAAGATCCAAAACGCCGCGACCGGATGTTGTGTCAGCTTAAAGTGTTTACTCTGGACCGGATGTTATTGTCTGCACCGGCCGGCGCCATTACTACGACCGCCATGAGGCTCCTGGCCGTTTGCACCAGACACGGTGGTCACGGTTGGAGACTAAAGCGACTGAAAGCGCGCGCGTGCACACACAATCAAAGATGGAGCAGTCCACTTTAAAAAAGAGCAGACCTACAAGCGCGCTATGAGCTTGTAGATCTGCTATTTTTCAATAGCTAAGCTAAAGCATAACACAATGCCAAACACCAAAAGGGGTTCTCGCCCAAAATGGGTTAAACAGATAGCCATCCGAAGATAAGATTGGATCTCCACTAGATCGGATGAAACACTTTTATACAACTGAATAAACGTAGGCTATATATATACGTATTTTGGCAGCGTCGCTTATAACCCGACAAATAATGCAGGCTGCGTTTTGTTTTTGCCGTGGAAACGGTGAAGTTGATTCATAAGACCAGCTGGTACTTAAAGGGACACTTCACCCTTTGTACAAAAAGATATATGTTAATGACGTTTAGAAGCTTTAGATCACTTTCCTGGGGGTCTTTATGTGTGTAATATGTGGTTTTAGATATTTTAGATTGTAGCAGTGAGCCTGTTGTCTCTGATGTCATGGACACTGGGCTCACCTTCCTTCCTGGACTACATGTTGTCTCAGTAAGACAGCTCTCCCCCTATCCACAAGGAGGAGCAGTGCACCAAATAATTATGGGAATTGTAGTCCAGGAAAGTAGTGAGACCAGTGTCCATGACATCAGAGACAACAG
>NC_139715.1:32330404-32332904 GCF_964188405.1 Protomyctophum parallelum
GGAGGTAAATTCCCACAGAATGGAGGTGTCATTCACTGCCAATGTTTTTCCTTTTTTTCCATAGTGTTTGTTGATGACATGAAAATACTGTATTTTTTTCATTATTTTTTTATTGTGTGATTGAGTGCATAGTTGCATACATACATTCTTGATCATTCAATCCCACAAAAACAATATCATAATCAACAAAGATCTATCAAGTGATGAACCTGCCTTGCTCAATGGTTCAACAACCATTCCCTTGTTCCTTGTACATTACATATTTCACTTGGGTAATGTTTTTTTTTCTTTTCATTCACACCTCAGCCTCTCTCTCAAAATGTCTGTAAACAAACACAAAATGTTCATAAACAAATCCACAATGTTTATAAACAAATCCACAATGTCTATAAACAAATCCAAAAATGTTTGTAAACAAATCTAAAATGTTTGTAAACAAATCCACAATGTTTATAAACAAATCCACAATGTTTATAAACAAATCCACAATGTTAATAAACAAATCCACAATGTTTATAAACAAATCCAAAAATATTTGTAAACAAATCCAAAATGTTTGTAAACAAATCCAAAATGTTTATAAACAAATCCACAATGTTTATAAACAAATCCAAAATGTTTATAAACAAATCCAAAATGTTTATAAACAAATCCAAAATGTTTATAAACAAATCCAAAATGTTTATAAACAAATCCAAAATGTTTATAAACAAATCCAAAATGTTTATAAACAAATCCACAATGTTTATAAACAAATCCAAAAATGTTTGTAAACAAATCCAAAATGTTTGTAAACAAATCCAAAATGTTTATAAACAAATCCACAATGTTTATAAACAAATCCACAATATTTATAAACAAATCCAAAATGTTTGTAAACAAATCTAAAATGTTTGTAAACAAATCTAAAGTGTTTATAAACAAATCTAAAATGTTTATAAACAAATCTAAAAATGTTTGTAAACAAATCCAAAATATTTATAAACAAACATCTAATGTTTGTAAACAAACCCACGATGCTTGTAAACAAATCCAAAATGATTGTTTGTGCATCTACATATACTGTTTGTGCTCAAGATTCTCCCGTTAAATGTGAACGCAAATAAATAATCTTTTAACTGTGTGTGTGCGTGCCTGCGTGCCTGCGTGCTTGCCTGCGTG
Source organism: Protomyctophum parallelum (assembly GCF_964188405.1). Classification (NCBI taxonomy): domain Eukaryota; kingdom Metazoa; phylum Chordata; class Actinopteri; order Myctophiformes; family Myctophidae; genus Protomyctophum; species Protomyctophum parallelum. Next base: position 32,331,566 of record NC_139715.1, read on the forward strand.
CGTGCGTGCGTGCGTGCGTGCGTGCGTGCGTGCGTGCGTGCCTGCCTGCTTGCCTGCGTGCCTGCGTGCCTGCGTGCCTGCGTGCCTGCGTGCGTGCGTGCGTAGGTACGTGTTCATCGCCATGGAGGCGTTGGACCAGCTCCTCATGGCGTGTCACTGTCAGACCATCAACCTGTTCGTGGAGAGTTTCCTCACCATGGTCCGAAAACTGCTGGAGAGTCACAGACCCAGCCTCCAGATACTGGGAACCAACTCTGTACGTAGCACCAGATACTATAGGGACCAACTCTGTATGTAGCACCAGATACTATAGGGACCAACTCTGTATGTATACCACCTAGTATACAGATACTAGGGGCCGCAGGGACGTGCACACATAGACATTAACCCATTTTGGTCGGGAACTCCTTTTGGTGTTAGCATTATATGTTATGCTTTAGCTATTGAAAAATAGCAGATCTACAAGCTCGTAGCGCGCCACCGAGTGGCGCGCTACGAGCTTGTAGGTCTGCTATTTTTGAAAAATCGAAGAGCGACTGACATAGAAACATAGCTTTTTTCAGAAAACTGTCAGAATGTAGAAGACATTTTGTAGAATCTGATCTCAGGTCAGAATGGGTTGAAACAACATGCCCTTTTGGCCTTTCCAGACCATTTTGCTGTGGTGAAAGAAATGCAAATGCCACTCCTTTCCATTCCATGCTGAATGCCATGCAGCATTCAGGAGAATTGCTTTTTCCCCGAAGTCTCCTGAAATTGAAATGTAATTTGTTTTTAAATCTCCACTATAGCTAAAGAGTGCTGGGTTGAAGCCCCGAAAAGAGCTGATCTACGATAGCTTGTAATTCATTCATTTTCGCTATTTTTGTCCAAAAGTGCTTCTTCTTACGGGACCTCAGGCCCCGCCTCTCTAACACTGTCTGCACCTCCCCCAACTCTGTCTGTCTGTCTGTCTGTCTGTCATTACACCTGTCTGTCTGTATGTACACCTGTCTCTCTGTATGGTAAATGGCAAATGGTGCATTTATATAGCGTCGTTATCCAAGGCGCTTTACAGAGATTGTGCATTACATTCACCCATTCACACACACATTCATACACCAATGGCAGCGGAAACCATGCAAGGCACCAACTAGCACATCAGGAGCAATTAGGGGTTCAGTGTCTTGCTCAAGGACACTTCCACAGTAACTCTGGGGGAGCCCACAGGGTTCGAACTGGCAACCTTACGGTTACCATCCAGCCACTCTACCCCTGAGCCACCGCCGCCCCACTATACTGTACACTACACCTGTCTCTCTGTATGTACACCTGTCTGTCTGTCATTACATCCTAGCTA
>NC_139715.1:32337904-32340404 GCF_964188405.1 Protomyctophum parallelum
TAGACTAACACTAAGACATTCCAGGTGACTAAAAAATGTGACTAAAACTAAATGAAGTTTCAGTCCAAAGACTATGACTAAAACTAAAATAGAAATCTGCTGCCAAAAAAAACACTGCTTTCCAATGGGCAGTGATTTTACTGTACGTGCCTATAGTTCATTTTCAATGAGAACTGTGTTTTTTTCCCTCCTGTGTAAAACGCACGGAGAAGTCGAGGGGGCGAAATTGTTGCACACGTGTGCTCGTTTCGTGAACGCATGTTTGAACGCAAAAGGTAGTTCAAACTCCTATGCCACCAAAATGTGGAACGCCCTACCAACAGTCATTAAGACATGTGAATCCATTGACTCCCTCAAAAGCGCTCTCAAAGGGCACCTATACGGACGGCTGCAATTAGAAACTGGTCCCTGTAAAATCTGAATCCCCCCCCCACCGCCCCCCCTCACTGTATATGTATCTTTTCCCTTTTTGCTTCCTATATGATGAATTCCTGTTCTGTTCTTTAGCTACATAGAAGTGTCTATTTGTACGTCTCTAAATGTTTTGATGAATTGAACAAGGTGGACCCTGTTGTAAACAAGTGTAATGCTTAATTGGGTCGTCCACTCACAGTTAACAGTCTTTGTTGAGTTTGTGCTTGAAATGTACTGTAATTCTACAAACTGTTAATACATATTTCAATCAATCAATCAATCAACTACACATTTAGGATGTGTACTCGTGTCGTCTGACTGTAAATGGCAATGAATGTATGATGATGAGAAATCACTTTCTCTCTCTCTCTCTCTTTGTCTGTGTGTGTGTGCTTGTGCTTGTGCGTGTGTGTGTGTGTGTGTGTGTGTGTGTGTGTGTGTGTGTGTGTGTGTGTGTGTGTGTGTGTGTGTGTGTGTGTGTGTGTGTGTGTGTGTGTGTGTGTGCGTGCGTTGTGGTGCGTGCGTTGCGGTGCGTACGTGCGTGCGGTGCGGTGCGTACGTGCGTGCGTGCGTTGCGGTGCGTACGTGCGTGCGTACGTGCGTACGTGCGTTGCGGTGCGGTGCGTGTCAGCCCCAGCACTCCCACCTGGTCATCCAGCAGCTCCTGGGTCATCTGGACGCCAACAGTAAGAGCCCGGCGTCGGTCCGCTCGGGCATCGTCCAGGTTCTGTCCGAGGCCAAGGTCATCGAGGCCTCGGGGACCGTAGGTACGACCGGGGTCATATAGAGGTCATAGGGGTCATCGAGGCCTCTGGGACCGTAGGTATGACTGGGGTCATATAGAGGTCATAGGGGTCACAGAGGTCATAGAGGTCATAGAGGTCTCAGGGTTCAGGTTCAGGTTTATTTGTCATGTGTATAGATACTAGGGCTGACCTCGATTAGTCAAATAGTCGACAATCGATCGGAACGGGTCTCAGTCGACTGACCACCTCTTAGTCGACTGAGCAAAAAAAAACAAAAAAAAAGATTTTCTTTTTTTTTGCCCCAAAAAATTGTATATAAAAATACAATATTTACAAAAATATACAAAAATATTGTATTATTCCACTAGGTCTGTGGGGGACATAAACACATTTGAACATTCTGACTGTTCAAATCTCCAATGTGCATGTGGAGTGTGTCTGCCTGTGTGGCAATGTGCCACTGCCTGTGACTTGAATCGCACAGTGCGCTGGCCTGATAGACTCCAGAATCTCAATCTCACCTGCTGTGCTCAATCTGGCTAATGACAAGCCTCTCAGTTGTTCACTATTAGTCGACTAACAGCAAATGTATTCATCTATCAGTCGACTATACAAATCCTTAGTCGGGGACAGCCCTAATATATATACAGAGTATAAATACAATGACATTTGTTTTGCTCAGAGCACTCTCTCAGTCTTACATACACAGACAGGACATAAACAAACATCTATAGTGTTCACTCTCAGTCTTACATACACAGGACATAAACAAACATCTATAGTGTTCACTCTCAGTCTTACATACACAGGACATAAACAAACATCTATAGTGTTCACTCTCAGTCTTACATACACAGGACATAAACAAACATCTATAGTGTTCACTCTCAGTCTTACATACACAGGACATAAACAAACATCTATAGTGTTCACTCTCAGTCTTACATACACAGGACATAAACAAACATCTATAGTGCAAGAAAAAGACAAAAAACAAGAAAAAAAGTGAAGTGACAAAACAGTGCAATACAGTTGAAGGTCAGCTGTTCAGCAGCCTGACTGCCTGGGGGTAGAAACTGTTACTGAGACGGGCGGTACGAGATTTGATGCTCTGGTAGCGCTTTTTGGAGGGGAGTGGTTTGAACAGGGTATTTGCAGGAGGGTGGCTGGTGTCTTCCATGATGTTATGGGCTTTTTTTCATACAGCGAGTGGTGTAGATGTTATGGAGACTATGGGTATAGTTCTGTGCTGCCGATGATTTTACCTGCTGTTTTAACGGTCCTCTGCAACCTGTTGCAGTCCTGAGCGGTCGTGTTACCGTACCGTACCGTACCGTAGG
>NC_139715.1:32345404-32484007 GCF_964188405.1 Protomyctophum parallelum
AAGTGTGTGTGTGTGTGTGTGTGTGTGTGTGTGTGTGTGTGTGTGTGTGTGTGTGTGTGAACGGGTGAATGTGATACACAGTCTATGTAAAGTGTGTGTGTGTGTGTGTGTGTGTGTGTGTGTGTGTGTGTGTGTGTGTGTGTGTGTGTGTGTGTGAATGGGTGAATGTAATACACAGTCTATGTAAAGTGTGTGTGTGTGAATGGGTGAATGTAATACACAGTCTATGTAAAGTGTGTGTGTGTGTGTGTGTGTGTGTGTGTGTGAATGGGTGAATGTAATACACAGTCTATGTAAAGGTGGGTGAATGGGTGAATGTAATACACAGTCTATGTAAAGTGTGTGTGTGTGTGTGTGTGTGTGTGTGTGTGTGTGTGTGTGTGTGTGTGTGTGTGTGTGTGAATGGGTGAATGTAATACACAGTCTATGTAAAGTGTGTGTGTGTGTGTGTGTGTGTGTGTGTGTGTGTGTGTGTGTGTGTGTGTGTGTGTGTGTGTGTGTGTGTGAATGGGTGAATGTAATACACAGTCTATGTAAAGTGTGTGTGTGTGAATGGGTGAATGTAATACACAGTCTATGTAAAGTGTGTGTGTGTGTGTGTGTGTGTGTGTGTGTGTGTGTGTGTGTGTGAATGGGTGAATGTAATACACAGTCTATGTAAAGGTGTGTGTGTGTGTGTGTGTGTGTGTGTGTGTGTGTGTGTGTGTGTGTGTGTGTGTGTGTGTGTGTGTGTGTGTGTGAATGGGTGAATGTAATACACAGTCTATGTAAAGTGTGTGTGTGTGTGTGTGTGTGTGTGTGTGTGTGTGTGTGTGTGTGTGTGTGTGTGTGTGTGTGTGAATGGGTGAATGTAATACACAGTCTATGTAAAGTGTGTGTGTGTGTGTGTGTGTGTGTGTGTGTGTGTGTGTGTGTGTGTGTGTGTGTGTGTGTGTGTGTGTGTGTGTGTGTGTGTGTGTGTGTGTGTGTGTGTGTGAATGGGTGAATGTAATACACAGTTTATGTAAAGTGTGTGTGTGAATGTAATACACAGTCTATGTAAAGTGAATGGGTGAATGTTATACACAGTCTATGTAAAGTGAATGGGTGAATGTAATACACAGTCTATGTAAATTGCTTTGGATAAATGCTGCTATATTATATAAATGCACCATTTCGTAATCCTGTGTATTTTTGCTCATCAGGTCATAGAGGTCAGACAGAGGGACGCTCCTTATCTGCTGCCTGACCACGTCTTCATGGACACACCCAGGTGAGTGAGACAGGCAGGCAGGCAGACAGACAGGCAGGCAGGCAGGCAGGCAGGCAGGCAGACAGACAGACAGACAGACAGACAGACAGACAGACAGACAGACAGACAGACAGACAGACAGACAGACAGACAGACAGACAGACAGACAGACAGACAGACAGACAGACAGACAGACAGACAGACAGACAGACCCCAGGTCCCCATTGGCCCAGGGACCACCAGTGGTCCTTGAGGGGGTTCCAGGTGGTCCCTCTATAGCTAAACGACAGAGTTGGCAACCAAATGGACCCTTACAGATCTTTAACTCTGGTGGTCCGTGGCTGAAATGCAGAATAATATTATGTAATGGGTCCTGGTATATCAAAATGGTTGAAAACCACTGCTCTATAATATATAGTGTTCCAGTTTCAATTTTGTCTGCTAATTTCTTTGTGCAAATCACTAACAAATAATATCACTGCGTGCGTGCGTATGTGCGCGGGAACCCCTTTTGGTGTTAGCATCATGTTATGCTTTAACTATTGTGAAAAATAGCAGATCTACAAGCTCGTAGCTTGTAGGTCTGCTATTTTTGTGAAAAACCGAAGAACGACTGACATAGAAACACAACTTTATCAGAAAACTGTCAGGATGTAGCAGAACATCTTTATAGAATCTGATTAATGTGCGTGCTCAGTCTGCCTGCCTCAGGGCCGCCAGCAGGGGGCGACGTCGTGTTCGTTCTGTCTGAGATCTCTGAGGCTTTGGGAGGAAGTGGATACAACACGGAGCGCCTCAACACGCCATACACACCACACATCACAGGTACACGCACACACATACACACATCACACATAACAGGTACACGCACGCGCACGCACATACACACCACACATCACAGGTACACGCACACACATACACACATCACACATAACAGGTACACGCACGCGCACGCACATACACACCACACATCACAGGTACACGCACACACATCACACATAACAGGTACACGCACGCGCACGCACATACACACCACACATCACAGGTACACGCACACACATACACACATCACACATAACAGGTACACGCACGCGCACGCACATACACACCACACATAACAGGTACACGCACGCACGCACGCACACACGCCATTTTTCCCTATGCCCAGCCCTGTGTGTGTTTGTGTGAGTCACATAGCGATGATTCGATTGGCTGATCGTCACCCCATATAGCAATGATTTGATTGGCCGAGCAAAGTATATAGCCTATACACACATTGAGGATTAAAAGTGAGGCTGGAAAAGTGAAGACGCATATTGTGATTGGCCGGAATGTGATGATGTCATGTGTGTATGATGACAAGATCAGCGCCCCTTAGCAATCAGGGGTTCAGTGTCTTTCTTGCTCAAGGACACTTCGACAGTAACTCTGGGGGAGCCCACCCACATAAGGTTCGAACTGGCAACCTTACGGTTCCCATTCGGCCACTCTACCCCTGAGTCACCGTCGCCTTATTGCTATTACATGTATTAACATGTACTATTACATGTATTTACATGTACTAATACATGTATTAACCCATTCTGGGCGGGATCCCCTTTTAGTGTTAACATTACGTTATGCTTTAGCTATTTGAAAAATAGCAGATCTACAAGCTCATAGCGCTCCACCGAGTGGCGCGATATGAGCTTGTAGGTCTGCTATTTTTGAAAAAATCGAAGAACGACTGACATAGAAACATAGCTTTTTCAGAAAACTGTCAGGATGTAGAAGAACATTTTTAGGATCTGATCTCAGGTCAGAATGGGTTAACATACTAATACATGTATTAACCAGGGGGGCAGTCAGCCAGATATTTCGTGAAGCCTCATTTGAAATCGGTAGTTCATATAATGGCCTGTTGTGGCGCTGGACCGGACCCAAAAAGCCCCATAGCTCCATAGAGGCCCATGTATTTTGGCCCAACTTCACCTAGACTGTATTACCTTAATAAACATGGTCATGAATACTTTCTTCTTCCAGTCACTAGTTTAAAGTCTCATTTCTAATGTCATAATATTCTTTTTGGAAAATTATGGTCCCATTAATTAAAAAAATGACCATAAAGAAAAAAACCCATCGCGTATGTTCTGAGGGGCGTGGCTACCATTACAGTCTATGATCGGGATTCCCCTCCCACTCGAGTCAAAATAAAAACCAACGGAGAAGAAGGGGCGAAGTCCCGCTTCGTTGTCTGGGCAGCCAATGACCAGCTGGTATACAAAACGGAGCCAGCCAATGGCCAGCTGGTACCAAAGATGGCGACTTACATCAGGAATTAGCATATTATTACAGGCTTCATTTTACGTTCATGTTAGACCCGGGGAACGCTTTGTCCATATTTTTTACAGTCTATGGTATTAACATGTACTGTATTACATGTATTAACATGTACTGTATTACATGTATTTACAGTACTGTATTACATGTATTAATACATGTATTTACAGTGCTGTGTGTGTTTTCCGGTGACAGATGAGGACCATCCTATGTATTTACAGTGCTGTGTGTGTTTTCCGGTGACAGATGAGGACCATCCTATGTATTCACAGTGCTGTGTGTGTTTTCCGGTGACAGATGAGGACCATCCTGGGAGGAGGATGAGTGTTGTGGACGCTGTGTCCGTTCAGATGGACCTGAACGCCTACAGTCACCACACTGCACAGGTGCGCGCGCGTGTGTGTGTGTGTGTGTGTGTGTGTGTGCGTGTGCGTGTGCGTGTGCGTGTGCGTGTGCGTGTGTGTGCGTGCGTGTGCGAGTGCGTGCATGAGAGACATTGATGACTGAGGACACTCTTGTAAACTTTGCAGCCACTTTACTCTGTCTGTCTCTCTCTCTCTCTCTCTCTCTCTCTCTCTCTCTCTCTCTCTCCAGAAGTCTCAAACAGAGCAGATAACATTTGAGACATTAAAAAATGCAATTTGTGAGTATTATTATTATTATTATTATTATTATTAAGCACACATTTTGTTATCAATCAAGTGATTATATGTATGATGGCTTCAGTTAGATCAGTTTATAGTTCTATAATGATAACTGTTTGTCTGATTTCTGTTTGATTCAGTTCAAAGGATCCTTTATTGACATTATGAGGAAAACAGACGTTTGCATTGCCAAAGCTAAAGTAGAACAACACAATCGAAACAAAACAATGTATAACAATGTCAATAAAGACTATTGTCCAACCCCAAACTAGGAACCTATACAGCTCATTCTCAAAACGGTAATCAAGAGTTTGCCAAGAATGTAAAGACACCGAGTTACACAGGAAAGAAAAGCCACATCTGCAAACACTGTCACAAGAGTTTCAGTTGTTTAGGTTCCTTGGTGAGACATCAGCGTATCCACACTGGAGAAACACCTTACCACTGTAAAGACTGACAAGAGTTTCAATGAGTCAGGTGATCTGCAGGCACACCAGCGTATCACTGGAGAAACACCTTACTGCTGTAAAGACTGACAAGAGTTTCACTCAGTCAAGTCATCTGCAGGCACACCAGCGTCTCCACACTGGAGAATAAACATATGTGACCGAATTTGATCGAGAGACTGCCATTGTTTTTTTATTTTTTCATTTTCATTTTTATCTGACATGTCATATGAAATCATAGCTTCAAATTGACATATAAGTTGTTCAGTTTGACCCAGCAGTTTTGGAGATATGGTGTATAGAAAAATGTCTTGCAGGAGTATAGTGGAAAAAAAGACCAAGCAGAGAAAATGAGCTTCAAAGCTTTAGTTTAGTGATCTGTGACTTTAGGGGGTGCTAAATATGACCCCATATGACCAAATAAGGGCCCATGCTTTTCTGACTTCTCTCTCTCTCTCTCTCTGCCTCTCTCTTCCTCTCTCTCTCTCTCTCTCTCTCTCTGCCTGTCTATGTCTCTCTCTCTCTCTCTCTCTCTCTAGGTGACAGTGTAGTGGTGGAGGAGCAGAGGGAAAGGAGACGTCAGCTGATGGAGAGGTTCCAGAAGGCTCCCTTTGAGGAGATCGCTGCTCACTGTGGCGCCAGGGTCAGTGCTGCTTTCACCCAGCAGAGGGTGCTGTGTGTCACATTGTCAGTGCTGCTTTCACCCAGCAGAGGGTGCTGTGTGTCACATTGTCAGTGCTGCACTGTGTGTGTGTCCCAAACTATGGGTTCTGGTACCCATTTTAATATCTAATACATATAATATTGTTATTATTGCTACTTTCATCACTTCCTTTCCTAGTTATTAAAAATATATATAATGAATCGATCCCTGTGGGCTCTCCCAGAGTTAGTGTCCAAGTGTCCTTGAGCAAGACTCTGAACCCCTGATCTCTCTGTGTCATGTCTATGTCTCTCTCTCTCTCTCTCTCTCTCTCTCTCTCTCTCTCTCTCTCTCTCTCTCTCTCTCTCTGTGTCATGTCTATGTCTCTCTCTCTCTCTCTGTGTCATGTCTATGTCTCTCTCTCTCTCTCTCTCTCTCTCTCTCTCTCTCTCTCTCTCTCTCTCTCTCTCTGTGTCATGTCTATGTCTCTCTCTCTCTCTCTGTGTCATGTCTATGTCTCTCTCTCTCTCTCTCTCTCTCTCTCTCTCTCTCTCTCTCTCTCTCTCTCTCTCTCTCTGTCATGTCTATGTCTCTCTCTCTCTCTCTCTCTCTCTCTCTCTCTCTCTCTCTCTCTCTCTCTCTGTGTCATGTCTATGTCTCTCTCTCTCTCTCTCTCTCTCTGTGTCATGTCTATGTCTCTCTCTCAGTCGTGTATCTTACAGAGTAAACTGGATGAGATCTTCGAGTCCACCATCAGGCCGCCGCCCTCGCCCTCAGGCTCCGCCTCCCTGGGACAGGCCCCGCCCCGTTCCATCCCCCTCTACGAGATGAAGTTCCCTGACCTGTGTGTCTATTAGACGCACGCACGCACACACACACACACACACACACACACACACACACACACACACACACACACACACACACACACACACACACACACACACACACTGAGACTGAATGTATGATAGTATAACATATGATATTATAATATATGATAATGCATTATGAAATCATGAAAGCTTTTTAACCCATTCTGACCTGAGATCAGATTTTAAAAAATGTCTTCGACATCCTGACAGTTTTCTGTAAAAGCTATGTTTCTGTGTCAGTCGTTCTTCGATTTTGCAAAATATAGCAGACCTACAAGCTCGTATGAGCTTGTAGGTCTGCTATTTTTCAATAGCTAAAGCACGACATGATGCTAACACCAAAAGGGGTTATAAACCATCGTTTTTATTCCTGGATTCTAGTTGTTTTTGCAGAAGATGTTTGTAGATATGGGACAATATGGAGCCCTGTCGTGGTTTTAACCCATTTAGACCTAATGATTATAAAAAATGTCGTCAAAGGTTTAAAAACCTGTTTCTATGTCAATGTTGTGCAACCTTTTTCACGTCAAGGACCCCAGAATGATCTATATTTGGCTGCGGAAAATACATTGGGTATAACACTTTACAACAAGTAAGACGCGCAAACGCGGGAAGCGAACGCAGCTCGTAAATTGCAATAACAACAATTAGAATAACTTACGTACTTTCTTTTTCTTTTTAGTTAGTAATTTTTTTAAGTTTTCTACTGTGTGTGTGTGTGTGTGTGTGTGTGTGTGTGTGGTTGTTTGTGTGTGTGGTTGTTTGTGTGATTGTGTGTGTGTGTGTGTGTGTGTGTGTGTGTGTGTGTGTGTGTGTGTGTGTGTGTGTGTGTGTGTGTGTGTGTGTGTGTGTGTGTGTGTGTGTGTGTGCGCTACAGCTGCGCCCTCTGGTGGCGGGCGGGTGGTGTCACAGCGGGACAGACAGACACACACACACACACAGACATGATCTGCAGGGTCTCATAGTTAGTGCTCACTGCATTCGCAATCACTGCATTCGCAATCACTGCGTTCGCAATAACAACCTGTTATAAAGCATTTATAAACATTTATAAGCAGTTTGTAGATGAGTAATAATCATGAACAGACATGTTTGTTGACATCCGTAAATATTTACTATAACTATGTGAATAGTTTACTATACTTACTAATACCTTACTGATAACTTATAAATGATGTTTAAACATAGTTATAAATGTTTAGGTAAACATTTACGGATGTCAACAATGATTGTTCATGATTTATTACTCGTCTACAAATGGCTTATAAATGTTTATAAATGCTTTATAACAGGTCGTTATTGTAAAGTGTTACCATATGTTGTTCCAGGGACCCCATCTGAAAATATGTTGTTCCAGGGACCCCCCCCCCCCCCCCCCACCTCCCCTCACCCCAAGAAGCAAAGATTTAACTTAAAAACGTTCGTTCCGAAAGAATATATATTCAAAGATTTGCACCACATTTTCACGAATATTACAAGCTCGTCACGCGGCACCAGCTAAAGTAGAATAAAAACACCAAAAGGGGTTCCGGGTTAAGTCGTTATTTCTTATTTAATTCAGTGTAATTTAATTTGAAGTATAATTATCTACTATTTGAATAATTATAAACACTCTGTGGCAAACTGCTGCCGAAACTCTGGTGGAATTGGAGTGAATGGAGCTGAATGGACAAGCATAATGAACAAACAGTATTTAAACTCTGGTGGAATTGGAGTGAATGGAGCTGAATGGACAATCATAATGAACAAACAGTATTTAAACTCTGGTGGAATTGGAGTGAATGGAGCTGAATGGACAATCATAATGAACAAACAGTATTTAAACTCTGGTGGAATTGGAGTGAATGGAGCTGAATAGACAAGCATAATGAACAAACAGTATTTAAACTCTGGTGGAATTGGAGTGAATGGAGCTCAATGGACAATCATAATGAACAAACAGTATTTAAACTCTGGTGGAATTGGAGTGAATGGAGCTGAATGGACAATCATAATGAACAAACAGTATTTAAACTCTGGTGGAATTGGAGTGAATGGAGCTGAATGGACAAGCATAATGAACAAACAGTATTTAAACTCTGGTGGAATTGGAGTGAATGGAGCTGAATGGACAAGCATAATGAACAAACAGTATTTAAACTCTGGTGGAATTGGAGTGAATGGAGCTGAATGGACAAGCATAATGAACAAACAGTATTTAAACTCTGGTGGAATTGGAGTGAATGGAGCTGAATGGACAAGCATAATGAACAAACAGTATTTATGAATAATGGCTTCTGGAAAATAAAAGAAGACATATGATATAACACATCCTTGCCTGCTGTGTTGCTTTTCAATGTGTTTTATAGAGGTATTTATAAAGATCAAAGAACCTACTGTTTTTAGTAGGGCCGGGACTAATTGCGATTAATTGCGATTAAAAAAATATGAAATGTCAGCAGGTCAAAGGGAGAGGAGGTGATCGCCCATGGCCTCTTTATCCCATTCTGACCTGAGATCAGATTCATACGAGGTTTCCACTGGGACACACACTGGTCTGATGAACCCATTCTGACCTGAGATCAGATTCTAAAAATGTCAGTCGTTCTTCGATTTTTTTCAAAAATAGCAGACCTACAAGCTCGTATCGCGCCACTCGGTGGCGCGATATGAGCTTGTAGATCTGCTATTTTTAAATAGCTAAAGCATAACATGATGCTAACACCAAAATGGGTGCCCGGTCAGAATGGGTTAAGCTAATATCTCCTTCCGATTAACTTCGGCCCCAACCTGTGCATACTGTATATTTCTTGTTTAGAGCAGTGGTGGAAAAAGTACTCAATTGTTTTACTTAAGTAAAAGTACCAATACTGCAATTTAGAACTACTCCTTTACAAGTAAAAGTACGGAATTGAAAATGTACTTGAGTAAAAGTGCAAAAGTATCGGCATCAAAATGTACTTAAAGTACTAAAAGTAAAAGTACTCATATTGCAGAATGTCCCACTTCACAAGTTCAAAATGTGTACAAAGTCTATTGAAAATAGCCGATCTACAAGCTCACAATGCGTCGCAACGCGACGCATTGTGAGCTTGTAGATCGGCTATTTTCAAATGGCCAAAATGTATTGGGTTGAAGTGGTTAATGTATGTTTTCTAATCAAAATTAAAATCGCCAAAGTAACTAAAGTAACTAAAGTTTTCAAATAATTGTAGTGGAGTAAAAGTACAAATGTTGGCTCTGAGATGTAGTGGAGTAGAAGTAAAAGTACTGGAAATTGGAAATACTCAAGTAAAGCACAAATACCTAAAAATTGTACTTAAGTACAGTACTTAAGTAAAAGTACTTAGTTACTTTCCACCACTGGTTTAGAGGAACTTCATACGTTGTTTTAAATTATTATTGTTATATCAATTGTTTTTACTGTGTTCAATTATTATTCATGTCATGTGTGAGTGGATGGGACCCGAATGGAAACATGCAAGGTCTGTCTTTGGTGAAATCCTTTTTGGACAAAAATGCCTGATGAATTTTATTTCATCAGTAAATGAAATAAAATTAATTTTACACTTGGTTGCATGCTGAAAATAGCAGATCTACAAGCTCACGCTTGTAGATCTGCTATTTTCAGCATTTTATTTATTTATTTTATATATTTGCAATTGCTTGCTGTAGGCCTATAGCCTGTCATAATAGCGTGTGCTTGGTGTAAAAAACAAACAAAACTAGAAAAAGTGCCCTACTGGGCACAGGTCTCCACCAGGATGAGCAGATGTGAAGAATTCCAGGCGAAGGTTTTTCCTTGGCCTCTAGGGAGTTGGCATACAAAGTTATCCACAGATCCGTGCAGTTAGAGGTAAAAACACTTTTCGGCCAGTTATAGCGCCACCTTGAGGCTGAGTTGAAATTGTTCATGTGGCATTTCGTCCTCTGCCTAGTGGGAATGTGCGTGCACAATTTCACGGAAATCACGCGATGTGTTCATGATTTGCAGCATTTTGTTTGAAACTGAGCACTCCTGTGAACTTTGGAAGCCGGCCTCTTGGTGGCGCTATAACAGGCCGTTCTGGAAAGTTTGGGGCAGAGGTTCATGGTTGGCATCCAGGGAGTGTGTGTGCAAAATTTGGCATCGACCGGGTTAACGGTGGCCGAGATTAGCTGCTCATGGACACACGGACGGACGGACACACACACACACACACAGACACACGGACGGACGGAGTGCAAAACATACTCTCCCCCTAGGCCTTCGGCCTGGTGGAGACAAAAACATTGGGGTTTCGGGGGGGGTATGTGTTGGTGGCCCCCAGGGGCCCTTTATCTCTACAGTATATGCTCATTGTGCAGAATGTCCCATTTCAAAGATGTATAACAAACCCTTTGAAAATAGCAGCTGTACAAGCTCAAACAATGCGAGCTTGTATAGATTGGCTATTTTCAAATATGATCAAAATGTATGTGGGAATCCAGTACAGGTGAATGGTAGCCTGCATGGGTAAACCCCTCCCCCCCCCCCCCCCCCCTCGCCAGATTTGCATTCTGGGGGAGTGGGTTTACCCCAGGCTAGGTGAATGGTGCACCCATACTGCACCTGACCTAGTCACATGACCAGCAGGAAGTACAAAAGTCTTGTTCCTCCTAGTTGAGAGCCATTTTGACTCTGCTGCAGGAGACGGTGTTCCAGCTCTCATGCAGGCTGAAGGAGAAAGCACATGGTAGGCCTTGTTTGTCTCATGCAGGGTGAAGGAGAAAGCACATGGTAGGCCTTGTTTGTCTCATGCAGGGTGAAGGAGAAAGCACATGGTAGGCCTTGTTTGTCTCATGCAGGGTGAAGGAGAAAGCACATGGTAGGCCTTGTTTGTCTCATGCAGGGTGAAGGAGAAAGCACATGGTAGGCCTTGTTTGTCTCATGCAGGGTGAAGGAGAAAGCACATGGTAGGCCTTGTTTGTCTCATGCAGGGTGAAGGAGAAAGCACATGGTAGGCCTTGTTTGTCTCATGCAGGGTGAAGGAGAAAGCACATGGTAGGCCTTGTTTGTCTCATGCAGGGTGAAGGAGAAAGCACATGGTAGGCCTTGTTTGTCTCATGCAGGCTGAAGGAGAAAGCACATGGTAGGCCTTGTTTGTCTCATGCAGGGTGAAGGAGAAAGCACATGGTAGGCCTTGTTTGTCTCATGCAGGGTGAAGGAGAAAGCACATGGTAGGCCTTGTTTGTCTCATGCAGGGTGAAGGAGAAAGCACATGGTAGGCCTTGTTTGTCTCATGCAGGGTGAAGGAGAAAGCACATGGTAGGCCTTGTTTGTCTCATGCAGGGTGAAGGAGAAAGCACATGGTAGGCCTTGTTTGTCTCATGCAGGGTGAAGGATAGCCCCTTTCGGGACCCTACATAAAGCTTTTCTGAAATTTTGATGAGTTTTATGTTGGGTCCCTGTTCAGAACTATATTTTCGTATGGGAATTCCAGAACACGGAAGTACACATTCTCTCTAAAATAGAATCTGCGCCGTTTGACGTCCTTTTTTTGTTTGCTTTATTCTGAATTCGGGAACTTTAAGTACCTATACATTCCGCTGCGAATATCTCCTGTGGCGCGGAAGCCGTTAAGTATTTTTAATCTTTGTTTGACCGATTTGGTCGCTTTATTTCTTCTTGTTTGTTTACCGTTTATTGTACCGCCTCCCGGTGTGCGGTTGGCTTGTGAGGCTACGTCCCTGCCTCTGATCTGCTCTGTCATAGCTATAGCGCCACTAGCTAGCCAGATAGGCGGTACAATGAGGTGTCAATAAACAAGGAAGGAAAAGATTTATCCAATCTTCCAAATCGGGCAAACATAGATTAAAAATACTTAACGGCTTCCGCGCCACAGGTGATATTCGCAGCGGCATGTATGGGTACTTATACTAAACATATTCAGAAAGCCTCACAAGGAAAAACGTCGTCACAGAGCGCGGCTAGGGGCTAAACATGTTGTTTATGTTTAAGAATGGCTGTGTACCAGGTGGCATGGTAGTGGTGCAACAGGACCCCATGGACTGGGTCGAACAAAATGTCAGAAACTTCAGTACCATTGGGTTCTGCTTGGAGGGCTAGGTGAAGGAGAAAGCACATGGTAGGCCTTGTTTGTTGCGGCTAATGCTGCTAATGGCCTGTGTCTGGTTGAGCACATGCCACTGGCCCCATATGCATGCAGAGATTCGTTTGGAATGAATAGATTCATTACAGTCATCAGAATAAAAATTCTAATGTAAACACCTAAACTGGAATAGAATATCTCATTCCAAATTAATTTTCATTCAGGTCTGGAGGGGTGGTATAATTTATACCGTTTGAATCGGTATAGATCACCATATAACACTTTATTCCGAATGCTACTGGGAGTTTGGAATACATTTTTTACATATTTTACACATGTCTGCCCTTAGACTATAGTGCTTTATGCCCATGTCCAAGCAGGCTTAGCAGGGATGGCCATTTGGAGACATACATTTTATGTGTGCAGAAATGTGCTATTTTACCCATTAGAAAAATACAAATACACCATATTTCCCCCCCATAATAAAATGCGCTATTTACAAACCCAAATTACAGTGCCATTGCCAATTGCAGTGTATGGATGCTGTGATTTTAGTTCTGGGTTGATTTGGTCGCATGGAAGTTATATTCCGAATGAATGCTTTGGTCATGTAAACAGTTGGGTATGAATCTCTGTTCAGAATTAATTAATTAATTCTGAATACATTTTGTGCATTAAACTGAGGTCACTGTTGGCCATATTGTTCATTTTGGCACTTTAGTCTGTTTCCATGTTGTCTTATTTGACCTTAATAATCAAATGTATGCTTGTTTATTTCCGTCTTCAATTGATTTGACCACAAATGAAGTGCTCTGCTGCTGTGTGTTTACCTAGGTTCAAGGTGAATGTGTTATCAGTATCTTTTAACCTTTTTTTGTTTTTGTACGTGTGTAGGGAACAGTTTATGCCTTTATGGTCTTCGCTACTGCTGCACAAACGGAGAGCAACGACCCACTGCGCGAACAGAGCACCAAGGACCCACTGCGCAGACAGGATGGAAGACCCAGGATGATGGAGAAACATCAAAGTGAGTACAACTCGGCACCCCCTGCTCTCTCTCTCTCTAACCGTGCACAGACGGTATCCCAACGGTATACCGTTTGTAATAAGTAGGTACTATAATAAAAGGTTCCCAGCATCATATTTTATATTCAGTTCAGGTGCATTGTGCAAGTAGTGCGGCTGGAAACATTAGATGACGTGTTTATAAACGATGAATCTATACAAAGATATGTGCAGTTCCTTGATGGGGACAAACTATCTCAAAATCTAAAGCTGTCTAAAGCCGTCGTCCCACGGCCTAATGTGCAATGATTGGGCTGAGGACATGGGTGTATACTGGACCATTAATTAATATTGATTGATGTGGTTTAGATTTTGCTGCTATGTACTTTATTTGCTTTTGGTTTGGTGTATTTATCTTATTTTGATGTTTCATCTGCTGTGTACGGTTAGTTTAGAGGCCACAGTAGGGGTGCGCGCGCGCACACACACACACACACACACACACACACACACACACACACACACACACACACACGCACAAATGTTTTCATAATGGGATGAATCTAGAGTTGCAATAACCTCCATTGACTCCCCATTCATCCAGTTTGCGATCTGCTTGTATAATTTAAACCAGCAGTTCCCAAAGTGGGGTCCGCGACGCATAGCCAGGGGGTAAAAAAAAAAAAAAAAAAAAAAAATGAAATGTCCATTGCCTCCCCAAGTGCCACCCCATTGTCTGCCCTGCAGTGTCTGCCCAGTGTCTCCCCAGTGTCTGCCCAGTGTCTCCCCAGTGTCTGCCCAGTGTCTCCCCAGTGTCTCCCCAGTGTCCGCCATGGTGTCTCCCCAGTGTCTCCCCAGTGTCTCCCCAGTGTCTCCCCAGTGTCTCCCCAGTGTCTCCCCAGTGTCTGCCCAGTGTCTCCCCAGTGTCCGCCATGGTGCCTCCCCAGTGTCTGCCCAGTGTCTCCCCAGTGTCCGCCATGGTGCCTCCCCAGTGTCTCCCCAGTGTCTCCCCAGTGTCTCCCCAGTGCCTCCCCAGTGCCTCCCCAGTGTCTCCCCAGTGCCTCCCCAGTGTCTCCCCAGTGTCTCCCCAGTGTCTCCCCAGTGCCTCCCCAGTGCCTCCCCAGTGTCTCCCCAGTGTCTCCCCAGTGTCTCCCCAGTGCCTCCCCAGTGCCTCCCCAGTGTCTCCCCAGTGTCTCCCCAGTGTCTGCCCAGTGTCTGCCCAGTGTCTGCCCAGTGTCTGCCCAGTGTCTGCCCAGTGTCTGCCCAGTGTCTGCCCAGTGTCTGCCCAGTGTCTCCCCAGTGTCCGCCATGGTGTCTCCCCAGTGTCCGCCATGGTGCCTCCCCAGTGTCTGCCCAGTGTCTCCCCAGTGTCCGCCATGGTGTCTCCCCAGTGTCTGCCCAGTGCCTCCCCAGTGTCCGCCATGGTGTCTCCCCAGTGTCTGCCCAGTGTCTCCCCAGTGTCCGCCATGGTGTCTCCCCAGTGTCTCCCCAGTGTCTGCCCAGTGCCTCCCCAGTGTCTGCCCAGTGTCTCCCCAGTGTCTGCCCAGTGCCTCCCCAGTGTCTGCCCAGTGTCTCCCCAGTGTCCGCCATGGTGCCTCCCCAGTGTCTGCCCAGTGGCTCCCCAGTACCTCCCCAGTGTCCCCCTGAGTGCCTCCCCAGTGTCTCCCCAGTGCCTCCCCAATGTCTCCCCAGTGGCTGCAGTTTCTCCACAGTGCCTTCCCAGTGTCCCCCTGAGTGCCTCCCGAGTGCCTCCCGAGTGCCCCCGATTGCCTCCCCAGTGTCTCCCCAGTGTCCCCCCAGTGTCTCCCCAGTGCCTCCCCAGTGCCTCCCCAGTACCTCCCCAGTGTGCCCCTGAGTGCCTCCCCAGTGCCTCCCCAGTGCCTCCCCAGTGCCTCCCCAGTGCCTCCCTGAGTGCCTCCCCAGTGCCTCCCCAGTGCCTCCCCAGTGCCTCCCCAGTGCCCCCCTGAGTGCCTCCCCAGTGCCCCCCTGAGTGCCTCCCCAGTGCCTCCCCAGTGCCTGCCCAGTGTCCCCCAGTGTCCCCCCAGTGTCTCCAATAGCAATACAAGAGCAATAATACAAATTAATCTTAATTTATTAATCTTATTAATTAATTATTGAATCAAATTAATTAATTAATCAAAATGTTCGACGCAAGAAGGCCCCCCTGCGGCCTGCGCCCAGCACCATGCCAAAGCTTTTTCCTGCAGGAAACACTGCTTGTGGTTGTAAATATATTGTTATCTGTGTTGCGAGGATGAGGGGGTACCTGGAAAAATATCTACCCCAAAAGGGGTACCTGGTCCAAAAAGGTTTGGGAACCCCTGATTTAAACAATGTTAAACTTGCAGCTCTAGGTCAAGCTTCAATCCTCTTTCAATCTGCCGAGCTTTTGTTTCATAAAAATCCACCGTATAGACAAGTTATGAACTACTTTCTGTCAAATTCTGTGCAGGTGATTCTTTTTCTAAGTGCTGGAGTTTGGAAGCACTCGTTTGTATGAACGGGTCGGCGGTCGCACTGCTGCCTGCTGCATTATGGGCGAATTCGAAACCGGTGGTACGCAGCAGGGCCATTCCGTTACTTCAACGAGTGCTTCCAAACTCCAACAGAAAGTAGCTCAAGGTGTGGCAACCGTATGCCCCCCCCCCCCGTATGCCCCCCTCCCTCCCATCAAAGTTACCATACTGCTGCCTTGTGGATCGGCTCCAGGGGTTATGTGCAGGTAAAAGCGGTAGTGAGTGAATTCACATTTCCGTCTTCTGCAGATCAGCTTCCACCACCTCCTTCCACCACCTCCTTCCACCACCTCCTTCCACCACCTCCTTCCAACACCTCCTTCCAACACCTCCTTCTAACACCTCCTTTTAACCCATTCTGACCGGGCACCCATTTTGGTGTCGGCATCATGTTATGCTATGTTAGGCGCGATACGAGCTTGTAGGTCTGCTATTTTTTGAAAAATCGAAGAGCGACTGACATTTTTAGAATCTGATCTCAGGTCAGAATGGGTTCATCAGACCAGTGTGTGTCCGGCGGAAACCTCGTATGAATCTGATCTCAGGTCAGAATGGGTTAACACCTCCTTTAACACCTCCTTTTAACACCTCCTTCTAACACCACCTCCTAACACCTGACCACCTGCTACACCTCCTTCCATGATGTGGTGGAAGCTGACCTGCAGAAGTCATATGAAATTTTGAAAATATATGTAAAAAAGGAAAAGAAAGACATGTGTAGTAAAGCAGACACGTTCATTGTTTACCATACAAGTGTCAAATAAACTTTACCATAACAAAGGTCAACCCCTGCACCCGCTCACCTCCGCCCCCTCCTGGTGATGCGGCCATCTTGGAAACTAAACACACAATATAAACAATTGGAGAGGGGTGGGACAGAGAAAGGCCCTTATTAGTCCCCACAGGAATCCGCAGAGAAAATGTCTTGATTCCGCAGAGAACACTCCCAATTCCGCGGAGAACAATCCTTGATTCCGCGGCTTAGTTTATTCTGCAGAGATTAATTTATTTAACCTAAAATGACCAGTTATCAAGCTATTTTTATTTTGTTTTAATAAAGTAAAATAATGTATTAAATGGTTACAATTAATTGTAATTATGGATGGGTCATAATACTCAAATATACCAATAGTTTTTGGGGTTAAAAATGTAGGCTATTATAATTATATACTAATTATTATTCATGTTTTAATAATTTGTTTTGGTTGCAAAGGTTATTTGGTCATTCACGTTACTGCCCACATACCTAAAAGTGTGTGTAATATTTATTTTCTGCTTCACTATGTTCATTGTCAGCACCATAGACTGGTCAGGACACAGATTCTTATGTGCCACTAACTATAGTCCCCCAGCACTGTGAAGTATGTGCCACACTAACTATAGTCCCCCAGCACTGTGAAGAAAGTGTCCTGCACTCCTCAGACACCTCACCACTTATTACTACCTGGCCAGTAACTTTGTCATGTTTTTCCTCACAGAAAAGGAGGGGTGGTTATTAAATATATTCCAGAACACTGTGCAGACTCACGGTCCAGTAAGCAGTGGTGGAAAGTAAATAAGTACTTTTACTTAAGTACTGTACTTAAGTACAATTTTGAGGTATTTGTGCTTTACTTGAGTATTTCCAATTTCAACGCGGCGCATTGTGAGCTTGTAGATCGGCTATTTTCAATAGACTTTGTACACATTTTGAACTTGTGAAGTGGGACATTCTGCAATATGAGTACTTTTACTTTTAGTACTTTAAGTACATTTTGATGCCGATACTTTTGCACTTTTACTCAAGTACATTTTCAATTCCGTACTTTTACTTGTAAAGGAGTAGTTCTAAATTGCAGTATTGGTACTTTTACTTAAGTAAAACAATTGAGTACTTTTTCCACCACTGTCCAGTAAGGCCTGCCACTAACTCATTGTCCGGGGAGCCACTCCCCGGAGTTTATGTCTCCCACTCTGCAGCTCCATGGACTTCTATTATGAGTACGTGTGACCGTGGACCAGGCCTCTTCATGGAGTCAGTGACTGTGGACCAGGCCTCTTCATGGAGTCAGTGACCGTGGACCAGGCCTCTTCATGGAGTCAGTGTGGACCAGGCCTCTTCATGGAGTCAGTGACCGTGGACCAGGCCTCTTCATGGAGTCACTGTGGACCAGGCCTCTTCATGGAGTCAGTCACTGTGGACCAGGCCTCTTCATGGAGTCACTGTGGACCAGGCCTCTTCATGGAGTCACTGTGGACCAGGCCTCTTCATGGAGTCAGTGACTGTGGACCAGGCCTCTTCATGGAGTCAGTGACCGTGGACCAGGCCTCTTCATGGAGTCACTGTGGACCAGGCCTCTTCATGGAGTCAGTGACTGTGGACCAGGCCTCTTCATGGAGTCAGTGACCGTGGACCAGGCCTCTTCATGGAGTCACTGTGGACCAGGCCTCTTCATGGAGTCACTGTGGACCAGGCCTCTTCATGGAGTCAGTGACTGTGGACCAGGCCTCTTCATGGAGTCAGTGACTGTGGACCAGGCCTCTTCATGGAGTCAGTGACTGTGGACCAGGCCTCTTCATGGAGTCAGTGACTGTGGACCAGGCCTCTTCATGGAGTCAGTGACTGTGGACCAGGCCTCTTCATGGAGTCAGTGACTGTGCCTGCCTGCCTGGAAATGGGCATCAAGTATCCCATGTAAGCTAACCATTGAAATGTCTATATAATGAAACTATGCATACTGTAGATATTATAGTGCTACTGTATGTCTAGTGTCTACTTAAAATGCTATCTGAGTTACATAAGTTGAGTCTTTGTAAATGTGAACGTGAATGAAGACGTGAAAACTCATTGACTGCCACGTCTTTTCAGAGCAAGCCTGCCTGCCTGCAACAGAGTCTGCCTGCCTGCAACAGAGTCTGTCTGCCTGCAACAGAGTCTGCCTGCCTGCAACAGAGTCTGCCTGCCTGCAACAGAGTCTGTCTGCAACAGAGTCTGCCTGCCTGGAACAGAGTCTGCCTGCCAGCAACAGAGTCTGCCTGCCTGCCAGGAACAGAGTCTGCCTGCCAGCAACAGAGTCTGCCTGCCTGCAACAGAGTCTGCCTGCCTGCAACAGAGTCTGTCTGCAACAGAGTCTGTCTGCCAGCAACAGAGTCTGCCTGCCTGAAACAGAGTCTGCCTGCCAGCAACAGAGGGCCTGCCTGCCTGGAAATAGTCATCAAGTATCATATGTAAGCTAAGAACCTAATTTCTATGTAATGAAACTATGCATAGATACTATAGTGCTACTGTATATGTCTAGAGTCACACAGATGATACCTGAGGAAAGGGGCTGGTCATTTGTGTGCAGGCCAAGACGAGCACACTGGAAAGACCTGTGGACAAGTTATGCCTCATCTGTGAGACGGAAACTAACGTTTCACGAAAACGTTTATTTATTGGATCGGTGTCTCTCCATTTGATGTTTAGCTGTAACTCTAATCCTTGTGGTGGGAATGATAGTCCCTTGTGTATATATAGCACGTGCAGGTAAAAGCGGTAGTGAGTGAATTCACATTTCCGTGTGTCTTCTGCAGATCAGCTTCCACCACCTCCTCTACCACCTCCTAACACCACCTCCTTCTAACACCACCTCCTTCTAACACCACCTCCTCTACCACCTCCTTCTAACACCACCTCCTTCTAACACCACCTCCTTCTAACACCACCTCCTAACACCACCTCCTTCCATGATGTGGTGGAAGCTGATCTGCAGAAGACATGTGAAATTTAGAAAATATATGTAAAGAAATAAAAAGAAAGACGTGTATGGTTAACATTGAACGTGTCTGTTTTACTACATAGCCCAAGTCTCAAAAACCTTATCATGAAAACCTTTTGTTATCGTAGCCTATATATCAATGTCAGATCAAATATATTTATTGTATTCACAATTATATCATTGTATTGTAATGTATTTGCCTGTAAAATTGCTTGCTCTGGATAGTGTCTCTGTCGGTCCATTGCTCTACATTGAAAGTGTCTTGGGGACTGATCGCTATGATGCAGAAAAGGGAGGTTATTAAAGTTTTTTTTAACCTGGGGTGGGGAATAGAGGGGCATATCCCCCCCCCCCCCCTTGTTGGTTGTGTGTTTCCCATCAGTGTGATTGTTAACACTGTACAGACTCACTGTCCAGTAAGGCCTGCCACTAACTCATCGTCCGGGGAGCCACTCCCCGGAGTTTTTCGTCTCCCACTCTGCAGGTCCATGGACTTCTATTATGGACCCCCAGCTGCCTCAAGTGTGTGATCGTGGACCAGGCCTCTTCATGGAGCCAGCAACAGTGTGCCTGCCTGGAAATAGTCATCAAGTATCATATGTACGTAAGCTAAGAACCTAATTTCTATGTAATGAAACTATGCATAGATACTATAGTGCTACTGTATATGTCTAGAGCATAGACTGTAAAAAATATGGACAAAGCGTTCGCCGGGTCTAACATGGACGTAAAATGAAGCCTGTTATTCCTGCACTAAGTCGCCATCTTTCTAGATCCGTTTGGTACCAGCTGGCCATTGGCTGGCTCCGTTTTGGACCAGCTGGCCATTGGCTGCCCAGACAACGAGGCGGGACTTCCCCCCTTCTTCTCCGTTGGTTTTTATTTTGACTCGAGTGGGAGGGGAATCCCGATCATAGACTGTAAAGGTAGCCACGCCCCTCAGAACATACGCGATGGTTTATTTTCTTTATGGTCATTTTTTTAATTAATGGGACCATAATTTTCCAAAAAGAATATTATGACATTAGAAATGAGACTTTAAACTAGTGACTGGAAGAAGAAAGTATTCATGACCATGTTTATTAAGGTAATACAGTCTAGGTGAAGTTGGGCCAAAATACATGGGCCTCTATGGAGCTATGGGGCTTTTTGGGTCCAGTCCAGCGCCACAACAGGCCATTATTATGAACTACCGATTTCAAATGAGGCTTCACGAAATATCTGGCTGACTGCCCCCCTGGTCTAGAGTCACACAGATGATACCTGAGGAAAGGGGCTGGTCATTTGTGTGCAGGCCAAGACGAGCACACTGGAAAGACCTGTGGACAAGTTATGCCTCATCTGTGAGACGGAAACTAACGTTTAATGTTTTCATGAAAACGTTTATTTATTGGATCGGTGTCTCTCCATTTGATGTTTAGCTGTAACCCTAATCCTTGTGTTGGGAATGATAGTCCCTTGTATAGATAGCACGTGCAGGTAAAAGCAGTAGTATCTTCTGCAGATCAGCTTCCACCACCTTCTCTACCATTTCCTTCTAACACCACCTCCTTCTAACACCACCTCCTAACACCACCTCCTTCTAACACCACCTCCTAACACCACCTCCTTCCATTATGTGTTGGGAGCTGATCTGCATGTGAAATTTAGAAAATATATGTAAAAGAAATAAAAGAAAGACAACGTTGAATGTGTCTGTTTTACTGCATAAGTGTCAAATAAACTTTATCATCAAAACCTTTTGTTATATGCTATATCAATGTCAGAAAATATATATTTATTGTATTCACAATTATGTCATTATATTGTAATGCATTTGCCTGTAAAATTGCTTGCTCTGGCTAGTCTGTCCTTTGCGCTACATGTAAAGTGTTTTGGGGACTGATTGGTATGACGCAGAAAAGGGAGGAGGTTAATACGTTTTTTTAAAGGAGAATTCCATACTAAAAGGCTTTCTTACCTTTCTTTGTAGTTGTTACGTCCCCATCAAAGAGGTAAAGGTGTTATTTTGTGCAAAAGCTCCTTATTGGCTATTTCCCCTACCATAAGCCCTAAATGAATTGCATTGAATTGAATGGGATGTATGGGGTGTTGTGCTAATTCGCTTATTTCCATCGCTCAAAATTATATATTTTTTGTATATATCCTCTCTTCATAATGTAAATAATAACCCAAGCGGCACACTTTACTACTTATTTCGATGGAAATAAGTGAATTAGCACAACACCCCATACATCCCATTCAATGCAATGCAATTCATTTAGGGCTTATGGTAGGGGAAATGGCCAATAAGGAGCTTTTGCACAAAATAACACTTGGACCTCTTTGATGGGGACGTAACAACTACAAAGAAAGGTAAGAAAGCCTTTTAGTATGGAATTCTCCTTTAACCTGGGGGCGAGGAATAGGGGGGCAACCTTCTTGGTGGTGTTTCCCATCAGTGCGGTTGGTAACACTGTACAGACTCACAGTCCAGTAAGGCCTGCCACTAACTCCTCATCCGGGGAGCCACTCCCCGGTGTTTATTATGTCTCCCACTCTGCAGATCCATGGACTTCTATTATTATTATGGACCCAGCTGCCTATCAAGAGTGTGACTGTGGACCAGGCCTCTTCATGGAGCCTATCAAGGGTGTGACTGTGGACCAGGCCTCTTCATGGAGCCTATCAAGAGTGTGACTGTGGACCCGGCCTCCTCACAGAGCATGACCATGGACTGCTACCAGATCATAGTACACCACAACACTGTATTTGATCTTAACATTTATACCACTTCATATGATCTGACATCATTGTGGCATAACTGAGGTGCTGATATATTTCCATTATTGCTGACCCGTGGCAAACGGCTAGGTCTGGGTTGGTATGGGTGTTCCACCGTGCAGAGAAGAAGCTTGGGGTCTCTTTTGGGTTGGTGCTGGAGGCCCATTGGCTCTGTCTCGTCATTTGATGATTTTTGGCTGTAACCTTGTGTTGGGAATTGAAGTCCCCTGTAGATATGGCAGGTGCAAGTAGATCAGCAGATCAGCTTCCACCAACTTCTAATACCCCCTTCTTCTAACACCACCTCCTTCTAACACGTCATTCTAACACCGTCACCATGTTGGTGGAAGCTGATCTGCAGAAGATATATGATATGAAGATGTGAATTCACTCACTCCCACTGGTACCAACCCAGACCTGGCCTTTGCCGTGTGTCAGCAATGGAATTATATCAGCACCTCAGTCTTGCCACTTGAACTGTTCACAAAAGACTTGTATACACGCTGAAGGGTGAAAAAGTGCAGTATCTCGTTGACTTGTTTTGGAAGAGATGCGCGAGTACCTCTCTCGGCTTCAAGTGCCACAAAAGTGGACTCGGATAAAGAAGCCCCGTTTGTATTGTCCCCATATCCTGTTATGCATAACAACTATTTCAGGGCCTATCACTTATGATATTTATGTCGCCAGATTAACCCCCTGGTCTCTGTCCCTACTATATTAAGTTGTAAAACTGGAATAATGTGATTGTCATGGAATAACCCTATGTCAAGCCTGGATCGGTAACAACTTTTCACTGAGAATGTATATATATTATTTATATTTATATAAATTCCCCTAAACTTTGTAATTCAGTGTGGTCTGTATTCCTGCGTCTTTTTAAGGGTCTTTTACCAAGGTGTTTTATCCATTGCCTGTATTGTGTTCAAAGTGTTTTTCTAGGATTGGCTAAGGTGACTAAAGGATTGTATTTAAAGGGTACCCTTTAAATAAAATCCTTTAGTCAGTCATTTGTGAAAGGAAATGTATAATATTATAGTTGTATACTGATTCATTTGGTATAATTCAACCTTCTCTCAAAGGTTTATCCATTGTGCTATCTTAAATTGACAGCTCACTATATTTGAAAACTAGGCCTAAGGTTTTTGAAAATGTTTCTTACTGTCTTAAACTGACAGTCCTATATTTCTATAACTATTAGGATAATTTCTTTGGCGTTTTTCCATTACATTTTTCTGGTGGTCTGGACATATTTTAATTTAAGGTCCAGGTTCAGACTTACATTATTCACTTATAAATATAAAATAAAAACATTCTCATCATAATGGTAAAATTAGAACCATCACTGTCTCTCCATTTGATGTTTTGCTGTAACCCTCTTCACAGAGCCTATGTGACTATGGACTCTGCCTCCTCACAGATCACAACCATGCACTGCTACCATGTTATATTACACCACTACACTATTTTATCTTAACATTCTTATTCCACTATATATTATCTGACATTATACTGTATATTACTATTACGTTTTATTTAGCTACTACTTGTATTTGCCTGTATTTCCTCTGTCTCTCTATTTTTCTCTCCCCCGACATAGTCTGGTTCTGCTTGACGTTTCTTCTAAATTCCAATACCCCAAATCTCGCTTGCTCACTCGGTCACTCCAGCATATGGTGGTGTTACGGTGATATTTGTGACCTGCTGAAATATTTGACCATCTATCTTGTGGACGTCACACAACTTTATGGAGATCTTTAAATACAAGGTCTAAATACCACTAGGTTGAACTCTGCTGATAAATGAACCGTAACAATTTACATTCAGACACTGAATGTAAATGTAAACACGATTATCACATATTTCAGCAGGTCACCAATTTACAGGAGTTTTTTTATGTGGACTATTGTGTGAGAGGAATGGACTGTGTTCAAAAGGACATTTGAGGTTTTGTGGTATGGGGAATTGGGGGATACACCATGTATTAGATGAGTGAGGGTACGCATTTAAAAAGAGTAAAAAACAAATAAATGTTGGTGCCAGGAATGTCTTTGGGCGTAACATGCACCTGAGTGGAATCCTATGTGCCGTCATTTCCCTTGCTGAACACACTGCACACTGTAAATGTTTCCTTACATTTTACCTTTCGTGTCTGACTAAACTGGTATTTAGTGTGTGTGTCCCCTATAAAAACCTGCATCTCGCGTCCGTCCGTCCATCCATCCGTTAGTCACCCATGCCTCCATACTGTATACGGTCGAATTGCGTTGCTGAATGGAGTTAGTTTTAACCTGCCACGCATGTCGAGCCATGGGTGAGTATTAACCCGGCAACGGGTTAGTTGTAACCGACAGTGCATGCGACGGTGTTGTCGGACTAATGCTTGTCGGACTGATGGTATGTCTAACAAATGTATGCACCCCAGATATCACAATCACAATTTGTAGATGTTTTGCTTACAGTGTAACCACCTGTCCACAGGATACTTTTCTAAAATATGTCAACACTATATTCTACATCAAAATCACACAAAAAAACGAGCTTAGATTCAGGTAACGAGTCAGATAATATTCGTTCAAGTTGTATTTATTCTCGAAATTACACTGAGTAATTAAACTCATTTTCAGTGTCGTCGGGTAATGCAATATCATAGAAAAACAGACCACAATACGTCAGAATATCAGGGAAAGAAACCAAAGGCATACATATGTGACATTCATCTAAAACCAGTTACATATTGTGGGGGTTTGTATGCTCACCAAGGTTTTAAAACTACTCAAGGGTAACAATGTGGTCCATTTTAATGTTTGCAGGTCATTCCATTTATTTAGAAGCTAAAAGCAGATCTACCGAGTTCAGAGTTAACTTTTGGTACTTTGAATTTGGGGAAATTACTTGACCTACTTGGTAGGGTTCAGAGACCCTTTTCGGGAAAGATGAGATGTATTTAGGACAATCTCCAAGCATGGCTTTACACAAGAACAAGTGCCAATGTAGTTCTCTCTCTGTCAGGGAGGACCATTCCATTTATTAGGGCCACAGAAGCTAGAAGCAGATCTACCAAGTTCAGAGTTAACCTTTTGTACCTTGCATTTGGGGGAAATTACTTGACCGGGTGTGGTAGGGTTCAGAGACCCTTTTCAGGAAAGATGAGATGTATTTAGGACAATCTCCAAGCATGGCTTACAAGAACAGGTGCCAATGTAGTTCTCGTCTCTCTGTCAGGGAGGACCATCCAACCGTGTTTGAATGGTACCATAGCTATCAACCATAATAAATGGAATCGATGAGTGGTAAACGGAGTCTAGGGATTCAAGAGAGGATGCTGCTGCATGTCTATAGATTATGTCTCCATAATCCAAGACAGACAGGAACAGCCTCAACTACCCTCTTTGTGCTAATGACAGGAACACTGCCTCAACTACCCTCTTTGTGCTAATGACAGGAACACTGCCTCAACTACCCTCTTTGTGCTAATGACAGGAACACTGCCTCAACTACCCTCTTTGTGCTAATGACAGGAACACTGCCTCAACTACCCTCTTTCTGCGAATTATAGGAACACTGCCTCAACTACCCTCTTTGTGCTAATGACAGGAACAGCCTCAACTACCCTCTTTGTGCTAATGACAGGAACAGCCTCAACTACCCTCTTTGTGCTAATGACAGGAACATTGCCTCAACTACCCTCTTTGTGCTAATGCCAGGAACACTGCCTCAACTACCCTCTTTGTGCTAATGACAGGAACACTGCCTCAACTACCCTCTTTGTGCTAATGACAGGAACAGCCTCAACTACCCTCTTTGTGCTAATGACAGGAACAGCCTCAACTACCCTCT
This sequence comes from Protomyctophum parallelum, assembly GCF_964188405.1. Taxonomy (NCBI): domain Eukaryota; kingdom Metazoa; phylum Chordata; class Actinopteri; order Myctophiformes; family Myctophidae; genus Protomyctophum; species Protomyctophum parallelum. The sequence continues at coordinate 32,371,468 of NC_139715.1, forward strand.
TTGTGCTAATGACAGGAAAGCTGGCTTAATTTCTATATAAAAAAAGCCAAGTTACTGTCGCAATTTACCTACATTTATCTACATGGTGTTTAAAAGTAAGTCTCTCATCAATCCAATCACCAAGATATTTATCCTCTTTGACTCTTTCGATATCAGCGCCATTTATAGAAGATATGCAAATGTCATTATAGAAGTTTTTTGGCTCTGGAGAACAACATGATTTTCCCCCCCTGATGTTCAACATCAATCTGAGACCAATAAGGGCATCCTCAAGGACATTATTGCGACTTGTATAGAGTCTGCTGTACAACAAATGACTGTCATCTGCATAGAGATGACAGCTAATTATTTAAAGATGACATTATTTATATAAAAAGCCCAGTATTTATCCTTGTAAATCTACAAATAGAGCAGCACAGTGCATTTTTGTTTATCTAGGGCTGATTCTAAATGATTTCCAACTAAGATGGTGGCTGAGATTGTGCTGTGTTTCCCCCTTTATTCTAGTGTATTTCTCGTTTTCTGTTGTGCGGAAAGCCTTTTCTGTTGAAAATAGCCGATTGACAACCTTGTCGATATGATATTTTGCTTGTTTGGGATGGCTCGGGTTAGGGTAAAGAAAATATCACATCATTATCAATAATGGTCTAAGGGACGGTGCCCTCAGTACCCCTCATACCTGTGTGTGTGCCCCCAGCATCCCCGGCGGGAATCGAACCTGGGACCGTCCAGCTGTGAGGCGACAGTGCTACCATTACCAACTGCACCAGGGTTGGGAATCATTCGTCTAAAACGCAACAGGCCAGTGTTTTTATGCATCTCACAAAGTCACAAGTGTACTTTATACATGATAGAATAATGAAAATTAATGCATTATTCTTAAGTTTGCTCCTTGTTTACCAGAATGTCCTTTTTAGTATTAGATTTGTTCATGTTTAAGTTTGTTTATAGTTTGAATTGTTATGCCTAAATTAGTCTGTACCTTCGTTTTGCGTTTCTGATTATGCCTTTGGATTATGCCCCCAGCTGTACTACACCTCCCAGCCTCTGGGCCCCCAGCAGTACTACACCTCCCAGCCTCCGGCCCCCCAGCAGTACTACAACTCCCAGCCTCCGGCCCCCCAGCAGTACTACACCTCCCAGCCTCCGGCCCCCCAGCAGTACTACAACTCCCAGCCTCCGGCCCCCCAGCAGTACTACAACTCCCAGCCTCCGGCCCCCCAGCAGTACTACAACTCCCAGCCTCCGGCCCCCCAGCAGTACTACAACTCCCAGCCTCCGGCCCCCCAGCAGTACTACAACTCCCAGCCTCCGGCCCCCAGCAGTACTACAACTCCCAGCCTCCGGCCCCCCAGCAGTACTACACCTCCCAGCCTCCGGCCCCCCAGCAGTACTACAACTCCCAGCCTCCGGCCCCCCAGCAGTACTACAACTCCCAACCTCCGGCCCCCCAGCAGTACTACAACTCCCAGCCTCCGGCCCCCCAGCAGTACTACAACTCCCAGCCTCCGGCCCCCCAGCAGTACTACAACTCCCAGCCTCCGGCCCCCCAGCAGTACTACAACTCCCAGCCTCCGGCCCCCCAGCAGTACTACAACTCCCAGCCTCCGGCCCCCCAGCAGTACTACAACTCCCAGCCTCCGGCCCCCCAGCAGTACTACAACTCCCAGCCTCTGGGCCCCCAGCAGTACTACAACTCCCAGCCTCTGGGCCCCCAGCAGTACTACAACTCCCAGCCTCTGGGCCCCCAGCAGTACTACAACTCCCAGCCTCCGGCCCCCCAGCAGTACTACACCTCCCAGCCTCTGGGCCCCCAGCGGTACTACAACTCCCAGCCTCCGGCCCCCCAGCAGTACTACAACTCCCAGCCTCCGGCCCCCCAGCAGTACTACAACTCCCAGCCTCTGGGCCCCCAGCAGTACTACAACTCCCAGCCTCCGGCCCCCCAGCGGTACTACAACTCCCAGCCTCTGGGCCCCCAGCAGTACTACAACTCCCAGCCTCCGGCCCCCCAGCAGTACTACAACTCCCAGCCTCTGGGCCCCCAGCAGTACTACAACTCCCAGCCTCCGGCCCCCCAGCAGTACTACAACTCCCAGCCTCTGGGCCCCCAGCAGTACTACAACTCCCAGACTCTGGGCCCCCAGCAGTACTACAACTCCCAGCCTCCGGCCCCCCAGCAGTACTATAACTCCCAGCCTCCGGCCCCCCAGCAGTACTACAACTCCCAGCCTCCGGCCCCCCAGCAGTACTACAACTCCCAGCCTCCGGCCCCCCAGCAGTACTACAACTCCCAGCCTCCGGCCCCCCAGCAGTATACCTCACCCCAGCCAGTCTCCTCCTCCTATGCCTCACCCCAGCAGCCGGCCTCCTACGCTTCGCTTCAGCAGCCGCCGGTCTCCTCCTCCTCCACCTCCCAGCAGCACCCTAACCTTAATTATAACCCTAACCCTAACCCTAACCCTAACCCTAACCCGCCGGCCTCCTCCTCCTCCACCTCCCAGCAGCACCCTAACCCTAACCCTAACCCTAACCCGCCGGTCTCCTCCTCCTCCTTCTCCCAGCAGCCGCCGGTCTCCTCCTCCTACACCTCGCCCCAGCAGCCGGCCTCCAGTTCAGCGCTACCCGACCCAGCCCCCCGCCCGACTTAAAGCCAAGCCGTACCCAGTGCATCCTCCATCACCTCTCTACCCAGCGGTTAGTCTCCAGGCATTCCCATGGCTCCACTCCACATGCCCCCTATGCCTGATCCCCTCCAAGTAGTACCTGCTCAACCAGAGCCCTGTCCAGCTCCTTTCCAGGCTCCCACCACGCCTCCCCTCTTAGTGGTGCCTCCAGAGATCTCCCCAGACAGAGCACACCCGGCACCATCTCCATCGCTGCTGCACGTCCAGACGCATCCATGGCTGCTGCACATCCAGCTACACTCTGCACCTCCTCTGCAGCAGCCGTGGTCCTTAACTCCCCTCCAACACCAGTTCCCTGACTGGATCCAACCCCCTGGTCGGCCCAGACCTTCATCCGAGGTGGCTCTGCTACCAGACCATGGTTGTGAGCTCTCATGGGGTGGCTTAGCGGCTAAGGATAGACATTGCCATCCCTAGGTATATCGACCTGGGACAGTGGCAATTTGTTTTTGTTTTATTTTCTGTGTCTTGTTAGCAAATACAGTAGATATTTGATAGGGACGGCTGTAGAGAACCCCACCACTCTTTAGCTGAGAGTGGTGGTGTGAGTCTGAGAGAGCAGATTGCCTTGTTTGCCTTGTTTGGTGGTGGGTGGAGCTAATACTAATTTGGCACACCTGGGGTGCCACACAAACATTTGCTTTTCTCACTGGAGAGGTGCTGGGGGACACCACAGCTATCCTGTGTTTGATGTTGATGCATTATTCGTAAGTTTGCTCCTTGTTTACCAGAAAGTCCTTTTTTAGTATTTGATTTGTTCATGTTTAAGTTTTATAGTTTGAATTGTTATGTCTAAATTAGTTTGTACCTTCGTTTTGCTTATAAGTCCCTAACCCTAACCCTAACCCTAACCCTAACCCATTCATCATCACTTCCATCTTGTCCACGTTTTTCATCATTTTTGAACATGGGCTATAGCCCCTACCGTACGGCATACTATAGCACGCCGTTTTTCATCATTTTTGAGGATTTGAAAAAAAATCAAAATTAAAAAAAACATGGGTTATAGCCCATCGTTTTTTGAAATTTTGAAAAAAGAATTAACCTAGTTTTTCATCATTTTTTAACATGGGCTATAGCCCCTACCGTACGGCATACTATAGCACGCCGTTTTTCATCATTTTTGAGGATTTGAAAAAAAATCAAAATTTCAAAAAACATGGGTTATAGCCCATCGTTTTTTGAAATTTTGATTTTTTTTTTAACCTCGTTTTTCATCTTTTTTGAACATGGGCTATAGCCCCTACCGTAGGGCATACTATAGCACGCCGTTTTTCATCATTTTTGAGGATTTGAAAAAAATTCAAAATTTCAAAAAACATGGGTTATAGCCCATCGTTTTTTGAAAATTTGATTTTTTTGTCTTTTCTCGTTTTTCATCATTTTTGAACATGGGCTATAGCCCCTACCGTAGGGCATACTATAGCACGCCGTTTTTCATCATTATTGAGGATTTGAAAAAAATTCAAAAATTCAAAAAACATGGGTTATAGCCCATCGTTTTTTGAAAATTTGATTTTTTTAAACCTCGTTTTTCATCATTTTTGAACATGGGCTATAGCCCCTACCGTAGGGCATACTATAGCACGCCGTTTTTCATCATTTTTGAGGATTTGAAAACAATTCAAAATTTCAAAAAACATGGGTTATAGCCCATCGTTTTTTGAAAATTTGAAAAAAAAAATTAACCTCGTTTTTCATCATTTTTGAACATGGGCTATAGCCCCTACCGTAGGGCATACTATAGCACGCCGTTTTTCATAATTTTTGAGGATTTGAAAAAAATTCAAAATTTCAAAAAACATGGGTTATAGCCCATCGTTTTTTGAAAATTTGATTTTTTTTTCTTTTCTCGTTTTTCATCATTTTTGAACATGGGCTATAGCCCCTACCGTAGGGCATACTATAGCACGCCGTTTTTCATCATTTTTGAGGATTTGAAAACAATTCAAAATTTCAAAAAACATGGGTTATAGCCCATCGTTTTTTGAAAATTTGATTTTTTTAAACCTCGTTTTTCATCATTTTTGAACATGGGCTATAGCCCCTACCGTAGGGCATACTATAGCACGCCGTTTTTCATCATTTTTGAGGATTTGAAAACAATTCAAAATTTCAAAAAACATGGGTTATAGCCCATCGTTTTTTGAAAATTTGAAAAAAAAAATTAACCTCGTTTTTCATCATTTTTGAACATGGGCTATAGCCCCTACCGTAGGGCATACTATAGCACGCCGTTTTTCATAATTTTTGAGGATTTGAAAAAATTTCAAAATTTCAAAAAACATGGGTTATAGCCCATCGTTTTTTGAAAATTTGATTTTTTTTTCTTTTCTCGTTTTTCATCATTTTTGAACATGGGCTATAGCCCCTACCGTAGGGCATACTATAGCACGCCGTTTTTCATCATTTTTGAGGATTTGAAAAAAAATCAAAATTTTAAAAAACATGGGTTATAGCCCATCGTTTTTTGAAAATTTGATTTTTTTTAACCTCGTTTTTCATCATTTTTGAACATGGGCTATAGCCCCTACCGTAGGGCATACTATAGCACGCCGTTTTTCATCATTTTTGAGGATTTAAAAAAAAAATCTAAATTTGAAAAAACATGGGTTATAGCCCATCGTTTTTTGAAATTTTGAAACCGCCCAGACCTTCATCCGAGGTGCCTCTGCTACCAGACCAGGGTTGTGAGCTCTCATGGGGCGGCTTAGCGGCTAAGGATAGACATTGCCATCCCTAGGTATATCGACCTGGGACAGTGGCAATTTGTTTTTGGTTTATTTTCTGTGTCTTGTTAGCAAATACAGTAGATATTTAATAGGGACGGCTGTAGAGAACCCCACCACTCTTTAGCTGAGAGTGGTGGTGTGAGTCTGAGAGAGCAGATTGCCTTGTTTGCCTTGTTTGGTGGTGGGTGGAGCTAATACTAATTTGGCACACCTGGGGTGCCACACAAACATTTGCTTTTCTCACTGGAGAGGTGCTGGGGGACACCACAGCTATCCTGTGTTTGATGTTGATGCATTATTCGTAAGTTTGCTCCTTGTTTACCAGAAAGTCCTTTTTTAGTATTTGATTTGTTCATGTTTAAGTTTTATAGTTTGAATTGTTATGTCTAAATTAGTTTGTACCTTCGTTTTGCTTATAAGTCCCTAACCCTAACCCTAACCCTAACCCTAACCCTAACCCTAACCCATTCATCATCACTTCCATCTTGTCCACGTTTTTCATCATTTTTGAACATGGGCTATAGCCCCTACCGTACGGCATACTATAGCACGCCGTTTTTCATCATTTTTGAGGATTTGAAAAAAAATCAAAATTTAAAAAAACATGGGTTATAGCCCATCGTTTTTTGAAAATTTGATTTTTTTTAACCTCGTTTTTCATCATTTTTGAACATGGGCTATAGCCCCTACCGTAGGGCATACTATAGCACGCCGTTTTTCATCATTTTTGAGGATTTAAAAAAAAAATCTAAATTTGAAAAAACATGGGTTATAGCCCATCGTTTTTTGAAATTTTGAAACCGCCCAGACCTTCATCCGAGGTGCCTCTGCTACCAGACCAGGGTTGTGAGCTCTCATGGGGCGGCTTAGCGGCTAAGGATAGACATTGCCATCCCTAGGTATATCGACCTGGGACAGTGGCAATTTGTTTTTGGTTTATTTTCTGTGTCTTGTTAGCAAATACAGTAGATATTTAATAGGGACGGCTGTAGAGAACCCCACCACTCTTTAGCTGAGAGTGGTGGTGTGAGTCTGAGAGAGCAGATTGCCTTGTTTGCCTTGTTTGGTGGTGGGTGGAGCTAATACTAATTTGGCACACCTGGGGTGCCACACAAACATTTGCTTTTCTCACTGGAGAGGTGCTGGGGGACACCACAGCTATCCTGTGTTTGATGTTGATGCATTATTCGTAAGTTTGCTCCTTGTTTACCAGAAAGTCCTTTTTTAGTATTTGATTTGTTCATGTTTAAGTTTTATAGTTTGAATTGTTATGTCTAAATTAGTTTGTACCTTCGTTTTGCTTATAAGTCCCTAACCCTAACCCTAACCCTAACCCTAACCCTAACCCTAACCCATTCATCATCACTTCCATCTTGTCCACGTTTTTCATCATTTTTGAACATGGGCTATAGCCCCTACCGTACGGCATACTATAGCACGCCGTTTTTCATCATTTTTGAGGATTTGAAAAAAAATCAAAATTTAAAAAAACATGGGTTATAGCCCATCGTTTTTTGAAAATTTGATTTTTTTTAACCTCGTTTTTCATCATTTTTGAACATGGGCTATAGCCCCTACCGTAGGGCATACTATAGCACGCCGTTTTTCATCATTTTTGAGGATTTGAAAACAATTCAAAATTTCAAAAACATGGGTTATAGCCCATCGTTTTTTGAAATTTTGAAAAAAAAAATTAACCTCGTTTTTCATCATTTTTGAACATGGGCTATAGCCCCTACCGTAGGGCATACTATAGCACGCCGTTTTTCATAATTTTTGAGGATTTGAAAAAAATTCAAAATTTCAAAAAACATGGGTTATAGCCCATCGTTTTTTGAAAATTTGATTTTTTTTTCTTTTCTCGTTTTTCATCATTTTTGAACATGGGCTATAGCCCCTACCGTAGGGCATACTATAGCACGCCGTTTTTCATCATTTTTGAGGATTTGAAAAAAATTCAAAATTTCAAAAAACATGGGTTATAGCCCATCGTTTTTAGAAAATTTGATTTTTTTTTAACCTCGTTTTTCATCATTTTTGAACATGGGCTATAGCCCCTACCGTAGGGCATACTATAGCACGCCGTTTTTCATCATTTTTGAGGATTTGAAAAAAAATCAAAATTTCAAAAAACATGGGTTATAGCCCATCGTTTTTAGAAAATTTGATTTTTTTTTAACCTCGTTTTTCATCATTTTTGAACATGGGCTATAGCCCCTACCGTAGGGCATACTATAGCACGCCGTTTTTCATCATTTTTGAGGATTTGAAAAAAAATCGAAATTTTAAAAAACATGGGTTATAGCTAGGGCCGGGACTAATTGCGATTAATTACGATTAATTAACTACAGAAAAATGAATGCATTAAAAAAATTAACGCATTTTAATCGCACTATTTTTTTCACCGCGGAACGTTGTCACTGGACAGTTTTCAGACGGACCTGCGCACCAAGTGTCCGTGTCCTCTTCAGACAATAACACCACCAGAAACCGCAGACAGTTCACCAGACTGGGGGAAGCCGCTGAGATCACTTTGCTTGTCCCCGTGGATTGGAAATAGGATTTAAAAGGCTATCCGATGGTAGGGTGGATTACAGCACAGTTGTGTGCAATTATTCAATAAATAATTATTACCCCTATTACTACAAAAACAATGTTTTATTGCTTAAACTTATGTATTCACTATTCATTGATTCACTAGTATACCAAAATCCATTTGAAAAATTGCTTTCTCACTGTTCTCAGGTCAAATAATGATATGCGATTAAAATGCGATTAATCTAGATTAATTAATCGCAAAGCCTCTGATTAATTAGATTCATTTTTTTAATCGAGTCCCAGCTCTAGTTATAGCCCATCGTTTTTTGAAAATTTGATTTTTTTTAACCTCGTTTTTCATCATTTTTGAACATGGGCTATAGCCCCTACCGTAGGGCATACTATAGCACGCCGTTTTTCATCATTTTTGAGGATTTAAAAAAAAAATCAAAATTTGAAAAAACATGGGTTATAGCCCATCGTTTTTTGAAATTTTGAAAACGCCCAGACCTTCATCCGAGGTGCCTCTGCTACCAGACCAGGGTTGTGAGCTCTCATGGGGCGGCTTAGCGGCTAAGGATAGACATTGCCATCCCTAGGTATATCGACCTGGGACAGTGGCAATTTGTTTTTGGTTTATTTTCTGTGTCTTGTTAGCAAATACAGTAGATATTTAATAGGGACGGCTGTAGAGAACCCCACCACTCTTTAGCTGAGAGTGGTGGTGTGAGTCTGAGAGAGCAGATTGCCTTGTTTGCCTTGTTTGGTGGTGGGTGGAGCTATTACTAATTTGGCACACCTGGGGTGCCACACAAACATTTGCTTTTCTCACTGGAGAGGTGCTGGGGGACACCACAGCTATCCTGTGTTTGATGTTGATGCATTATTCGTAAGTTTGCTCCTTGTTTACCAGAAAGTCCTTTTTTAGTATTTGATTTGTTCATGTTTAAGTTTTATAGTTTGAATTGTTATGTTTAAATTAGTTTGTACCTTCGTTTTGCTTATAAGTCTGATTATGCCTTTGGTTTTTTTGCACTACTGATTGTTACCTGTTTCCTTTCTTGTCAGTTAAACCCTAACCCTAACCCTAACCCTAACCCTAACCCATTCATCATCACTTCCATCTTGTCCACGTTTTTCATCATTTTTGAAGATGGGCTATAGCCCCTACCGTATTGCATACTATAGCACGCCATTTTTCATCATTTTTGAGGATTTGAAAAAAAATCAAAAATTCCAAAAAATGGGTTATAGCCCATCGTTTTTTGGAATTTTGAAAAAAAAAATTAACCTTGTTTTTCATCATTTTTGAACATGGGCTATAGCCCCTACCGTACGGCATACTATAGCACGCCGTTTTTCATCATTTTTGAGGATTTGAAAAAAAATCAAATTTTCAAAAAACATGGGTTATAGCCCATCGTTTTTTTTAATTTTGAAAACAAAAATTAACCTTGTTTTTCATCATTTTTGAACATGGGCTATAGCCCCTACCGTACGGCATACTATAGCACGCCGTTTTTCATCATTTTTGAGGATTTGAAAAAAAATCAAAATTTCAAAAAAATGGGTTATAGCCCATCGTTTTTTGGAATTTTGAAAAAAGAAATTAACCTTGTTTTTCATCATTTTTGAACATGGGCTATAGCCCCTACCGTACGGCATACTATAGCACGCCGTTTTTCATCATTTTTGAGGATTTGAAAAAAAAATCAAAATTTCAAAAAACATGGGTTATAGCCCATCGTTTTTTGAAATTTTGAAAAAAAAATTAACCTAGTTTTTCATCATTTTTGAACATGGGCTATAGCCCCTACCGTACGGCATACTATAGCACGCCATTTTTCATCATTTTTGAGGATTTGAAAAAAAATCAAAATTTCAAAAAACATGGGTTATAGCCCATCGTGTTTTGAAAATGTGATTTTTTTTTCTTTTCTCGTTTTTCATCATTTTTGAACATGGGCTATAGCCCCTACCGTAGGGCATACTATAGCATGCCGTTTTTCATCATTTTTGAGGATTTGAAAAAAAATCAAAATTTTAAAAAACATGGGTTATAGCCCATCGTTTTTTTAAATTTTGATTTTTTTTAACCTCGTTTTTCATCATTTTTGAACATGGGCTATAGCCCCTACCGTAGGGCATACTATAGCACGCCGTTTTTCATCATTTTTGAGGATTTGAAAAAAAATCTAAATTTGAAAAAACATGGGTTATAGCCCATCGTTTTTTGAAATTTTGAAAAAAAAAAATTACCTCGTTTTTCATCATTTTTGAACATGGGCTATAGCCCCTACCGTAGGGCATACTATAGCACGCCGTTTTTCATCATTTTTGAGGATTTGAAAAAAAATCAAAAATTCAAAAAACATGGGTTATAGCCCATCGTTTTTAGAAAATTAGATTTTTTTTTAAACCTCGTTTTTCATCATTTTTGAACATGGGCTATCGCCCGTACCGTACGGCATACTATAGCACGCCGTTTTTCATCATTTTTGAGGATTTGAAAACAATTCAAAATTTCAAAAAACATGGGTTATAGCCCATCGTTTTTTGAAATTTTGAAAACAAAAATTAACCTTGTTTTTCATCATTTTTGAACATGGGCTATAGCCCCTACCGTACGGCATACTATAGCACGCCGTTTTTCATCATTTTTGAGGATTTGAAAAAAAATCAAAATTTCAAAAAAATGGGTTATAGCCCATCGTTTTTTGGAATTTTGAAAAAAAAAAATTACCTCGTTTTTCATCATTTTTGAACATGGGCTATAGCCCCTACCGTAGGGCATACTATAGCACGCCGTTTTTCATCATTTTTGAGGATTTGAAAAAAAATCAAAAATTCAAAAAACATGGGTTATAGCCCATCGTTTTTAGAAAATTTGATTTTTTTTTAAACCTCGTTTTTCATCATTTTTGAACATGGGCTATCGCCCGTACCGTACGGCATACTATAGCACGCCGTTTTTCATCATTTTTGAGGATTTGAAAACAATTCAAAATTTCAAAAAACATGGGTTATAGCCCATCGTTTTTTGAAATTTTGAAAACAAAAATGAACCTTGTTTTTCATCATTTTTGAACATGGGCTATAGCCCCTACCGTACGGCATACTATAGCACGCCGTTTTTCATCATTTTTGAGGATTTGAAAAAAAATCAAAATTTCAAAAAAATGGGTTATAGCCCATCGTTTTTTGGAATTTTGAAAAAAGAAATTAACCTTGTTTTTCATCATTTTTGAACATGGGCTATAGCCCCTACCGTACGGCATACTATAGCACGCCGTTTTTCATCATTTTTGAGGATTAAAAAAAAAATCAAAATTTCAAAAAACATGGGTTATAGCCCATCGTTTTTTGAAATTTTGAAAAAAAAATTAACCTAGTTTTTCATCATTTTTGAACATGGGCTATAGCCCCTACCATACGGCATACTATAGCACGCCATTTTTCATCATTTTTGAGGATTTGAAAAAAAATCAAAATTTCAAAAAACATGGGTTATAGCCCATCGTGTTTTGAAAATGTGATTTTTTTTTCTTTTCTCGTTTTTCATCATTTTTGAACATGGGCTATAGCCCCTACCTTGGGCATACTATAGCATGCCGTTTTTCATCATTTTTGAGGATTTGAAAAAAAAATCAAAATTTTAAAAAACATGGGTTATAGCCCATCGTTTTTTGAAATTTTGATTTTTTTTAACCTCGTTTTTCATCATTTTTGAACATGGGCTATAGCCCCTACCGTAGGGCATACTATAGCACGCCGTTTTTCATCATTTTTGAGGATTTGAAAAAAAATCTAAATTTGAAAAAACATGGGTTATAGCCCATCGTTTTTTGAAATTTTGAAAAAAAAAAAATTACCTCGTTTTTCATCATTTTTGAACATGGGCTATAGCCCCTACCGTAGGGCATACTATAGCACGCCGTTTTTCATCATTTTTGAGGATTTGAAAAAAAATCAAAAATTCAAAAAACATGGGTTATAGCCCATCGTTTTTAGAAAATTTGATTTTTTTTTAAACCTCGTTTTTCATCATTTTTGAACATGGGCTATCGCCCGTACCGTACGGCATACTATAGCACGCCGTTTTTCATCATTTTTGAGGATTTGAAAACAATTAAAAATTTCAAAAAACATGGGTTATAGCCCATCGTTTTTTGAAATTTTGAAAAAAAAAATTAACCTCGTTTTTCATCATTTTTGAACATGGGCTATAGCCCCTACCGTAGGGCATACTATAGCACGCCGTTTTTCATCATTTTTGAGGATTTTAAAAAAATTCAACATTTCAAAAAACATGGGTTATAGCCCATCGTTTTTTGATTTTTTTTTTTTTTTTTTAACCTCGTTTTTCATCATTTTTGAACATGGGCTATAGCCCCTACCGTAGGGCATACTATAGCACGCCGTTTTTCATCATTTTTGAGGATTTGAAAAAAAATCAAAAATTTAAAAAACATGGGTTATAGCCCATCGTTTTTTGAAAATTTGATTTTTTTTAACCTCGTTTTTCATCATTTTTGAACATGGGCTATAGCCCCTACCGTAGGGCATACTATAGCACGCCGTTTTTCATCATTTTTGAGGATTTAAAAAAAAATCAAAATTTGAAAAAACATGGGTTATAGCCCATCGTTTTTTTTAATTTTGAAACCGCCCAGACCTTCATCCGAGGTGCCTCTGCTACCAGACCAGGGTTGTGAGCTCTCATGGGGCGGCTTAGCGGCTAAGGATAGACATTGCCATCCCTAGGTATATCGACCTGGGACAGTGGCAATTTGTTTTTGGTTTATTTTCTGTGTCTTGTTAGCAAATAGTACAGTAGATATTTGATAGGGACGGCTGTAGAGAACCCCACCACTCTTTAGCTGAGAGTGGTGGTGTGAGTCTGAGAGAGCAGATTGCCTTGTTTGCCTTGTTTGGTGGTGGGTGGAGCTAATACTAATTTGGCACACCTGGGGTGCCACACAAACATTTGCTTTTCTCACTGGAGAGGTGCTGGGGGACACCACAGCTATCCTGTGTTTGATGTTGATGCATTATTCGTAAGTTTGCTCCTTGTTTACCAGAAAGTCCTTTTTTAGTATTTGATTTGTTCATGTTTAAGTTTTATAGTTTGAATTGTTATGTTTAAATTAGTTTGTACCTTCGTTTTGCTTATAAGTCTGATTATGCCTTTGGTTTTTTTGCACTACTGATTGTTACCTGTTTCCTTTCTTGTCAGTTAAACCCTAACCCTAACCCTAACCCTAACCCATTCATCATCACTTCCATCTTGTCCACGTTTTTCATCATTTTTGAACATGGGCTATAGCCCCTACCGTATTGCATACTATAGCACGCCATTTTTCATCATTTTTGAGGATTTGAAAAAAAATCAAAATTTCCAAAAAATGGGTTATAGCCCATCGTTTTTTGGAATTTTGAAAAAAAAAATTAACCTTGTTTTTCATCATTTTTGAACATGGGCTATAGCCCCTACCGTACGGCATACTATAGCACGCCGTTTTTCATCATTTTTGAGGATTTGAAAAAAAATCTAAATTTGAAAAAACATGGGTTATAGCCCATCGTTTTTTGAAATTTTGAAAAAAAAAATTTACCTCGTTTTTCATCATTTTTGAACATGGGCTATAGCCCCTACCGTAGGGCATACTATAGCACGCCGTTTTTCATCATTTTTGAGGATTTGAAAAAAAATAAAAAATTCAAAAAACATGGGTTATAGCCCATCGTTTTTAGAAAATTTGATTTTTTTTTAACCTCGTTTTTCATCATTTTTGAACATGGGCTATCGCCCGTACCGTACGGCATACTATAGCACGCCGTTTTTCATCATTTTTGAGGATTTGAAAACAATTCAAAATTTCAAAAAACATGGGTTATAGCCCATCGTTTTTTGAAATTTTGAAAAAGAAATTTAACCTCGTTTTTCATCATTTTTGAACATGGGCTATAGCCCCTACCGTAGGGCATACTATAGCACGCCGTTTTTCATCATTTTTGAGGATTTGAAAAAATTTCAAAATTTCAAAAAACATGGGTTATAGCCCATCGTTTTTTGAAAATTTGATTTTTTTTTTAACCTCGTTTTTCATCATTTTTGAACATGGGCTATAGCCCCTACCGTAGGGCATACTATAGCACGCCGTTTTTCATCATTTTTGAGGATTTGAAAAAAAATCAAAAATTAAAAAAACATGGGTTATAGCCCATCGTTTTTTGAAAATTTGATTTTTTTTAACCTCGTTTTTCATCATTTTTGAACATGGGCTATAGCCCCTACCGTACGGCATACTATAGCACGCCGTTTTTCATCATTTTTGAGGATTTGAAAAAAAATCAAAATTTCAAAAAACATGGGTTATAGCCCATCGTTTTTTGAAATTTTGATCTTTTTTTTTAACCTCGTTTTTCTACATTTTTTAACATGGGCTATACCCCCTACCGTAGGGCATACTATAGCACGCCGTTTTTCATAATTTTGTAGGATTTGAAAAAAATTCAAAATTTCAAAAAACATGGGTTATAGCCCATCGTGTTTTGAAAATGTGATTTTTTTTTCTTTTCTCGTTTTTCATCATTTTTGAACATGGGCTATAGCCCCTACCGTAGGGCATACTATAGCATGCCGTTTTTCATCATTTTTGAGGATTTGAAAAAAAAATCAAAATTTTAAAAAACATGGGTTATAGCCCATCGTTTTTTGAAAATTTGATTTTTTTTAACCTCGTTTTTCATCATTTTTGAACATGGGCTATAGCCCCTACCGTAGGGCATACTATAGCACGCCGTTTTTCATCATTTTTGAGGATTTGAAAAAAAATCTAAATTTTGAAAAAACATGGGTTATAGCCCATCGTTTTTTGAAATTTTGAAAAAAAAAAATTACCTCGTTTTTCATCATTTTTGAACATGGGCTATAGCCCCTACCGTAGGGCATACTATAGCACGCCGTTTTTCATCATTTTTGAGGATTTGAAAAAAAATCAAAAATTCAAAAAACATGGGTTATAGCCCATCGTTTTTAGAAAATTTGATTTTTTTTTTAACCTCGTTTTTCATCATTTTTGAACATGGGCTATCGCCCGTACCGTACGGCATACTATAGCACGCCGTTTTTCATCATTTTTGAGGATTTGAAAACAATTCAAAATTTCAAAAAACATGGGTTATAGCCCATCGTTTTTTGAAATTTTGAAAAAGAAATTTAACCTCGTTTTTCATCATTTTTGAACATGGGCTATAGCCCCTACCGTAGGGCATACTATAGCACGCCGTTTTTCATCATTTTTGAGGATTTGAAAAAATTTCAAAATTTCAAAAAACATGGGTTATAGCCCATCGTTTTTTGAAAATTTGATTTTTTTTTTTAACCTCGTTTTTCATCATTTTTGAACATGGGCTATAGCCCCTACCGTAGGGCATACTATAGCACGCCGTTTTTCATCATTTTTGAGGATTTGAAAAAAAATCAAAAATTAAAAAAACATGGGTTATAGCCCATCGTTTTTTGAAAATTTGATTTTTTTTAACCTCGTTTTTCATCATTTTTGAACATGGGCTATAGCCCCTACCGTAGGGCATACTATAGCACGCCGTTTTTCATCATTTTTGAGGATTAAAAAAAAAATCAAAATTTTAAAAAACATGGGTTATAGCCCATCGTTTTTTGAAATTTTGAAACCGCCCAGACCTTCATCCGAGGTGCCTCTGCTACCAGACCAGGGTTGTGAGCTCTCATGGGGCGGCTTAGCGGCTAAGGATAGACATTGCCATCCCTAGGTATATCGACCTGGGACAGTGGCAATTTGTTTTTGGTTTATTTTCTGTGTCTTGTTAGCAAATACAGTAGATATTTGATAGGGATGGCTGTAGAGAACCCCACCACTCTTTAGCTGAGAGTGGTGGTGTGAGTCTGAGAGAGCAGATTGCCTTGTTTGCCTTGTTTGGTGGTGGGTGGAGCTAATACTAATTTGGCACACCTGGGGTGCCACACAAACATTTGCTTTTCTCACTGGAGAGGTGCTGGGGGACACCACAGCTATCCTGTGTTTGATGTTGATGCATTATTCGTAAGTTTGCTCCTTGTTTACCAGAAAGTCCTTTTTTAGTATTTGATTTGTTCATGTTTAAGTTTTATAGTTTGAATTGTTATGTCTAAATTAGTTTGTACCTTCGTTTTGCTTATAAGTCTGATTATGCCTTTGGTTTTTTTGCACTACTGATTGTTACCTGTTTCCTTTCTTGTCAGTTAAACCCTAACCCTAACCCTAACCCTAACCCTAACCCTAACCCTAACCCTAACCCTAACCCATTCATCATCACTTCCATCTTGTCCACGTTTTTCATCATTTTTGAACATGGGCTATAGCCCCTACCGTATTGCATACTATAGCACGCCGTTTTTCATAATTTTTGAGGATTTGAAAAAAAATCAAAATTTAAAAAAAATTGGTTATAGCCCATCGTTTTTTGGAATTTTGAAAAAAGAAAATTACCTCGTTTTTCATCATTTTTGAACATGGGCTATAGCCCCTACCGTACGGCATACTATAGCACGCCGTTTTTCATCATTTTTGAGGATTTGAAAAAAAAAAAAAAAAAAAAAAAAACATGGGTTATAGCCCATCGTTTTTTGAAATTTTTGAAAAAAACATTTACCTCGTTTTTCATCATTTTTGAACATGGGCTATAGCCCCTACCGTACGGCATACTATAGCACGCCGTTTTTCATCATTTTTGAGGATTTAAAAAAAAATCAAAATTTCAAAAAAACATGGGTTATAGCCCATCGTTTTTTGAAATTTTGAAAAAAATAATTAACCATGTTTTTCATCATTTTTGAACATGGGCTATAGCCCCTACCGTACGGCATACTATAGCACGCCGTTTTTCATCATTTTGAGGATTTGAAAAAAAATCTAAATTTCAAAAAACATGGGTTATAGCCCATCGTTTTTTGAAATTTTGAAAAAAAGAAATTACCTCGTTTTTCATCATTTTTGAACATGGGCTATAGCCCCTACCGTATTGCATACTATAGCACGCCATTTTTCATCATTTTTAAGGATTTGAAAAAAAAAATCAAAATAAAAAAAATGGGTTATAGCCCATCGTTTTTTGAACTTTTGAAAAAGAAAAAAAAACCTTGTTTTTCATCATTTTGGAACATGGGCTATAGCCCCTACCGTACGGCATACTATAGCACGCCGTTTTTCATCCCTAACCCTCATCATCACTTCAAGCCGGTCTGGTCCTGGTGCTCTAATAGGCACACTGGTGTAGGGGTGTATGTACAACCATCAAACTTCCTTTATTACATCAAGATATTTTTCAGTAGGCCTACATTGTGAAACTTTGACAGATGCCTGTTCATTTGAGTGCCGGAACCACCGCTAGGGGAAGTCTTTACTTCCAAGACCGATTTCCAGACTGGCTGCTTACCCCGAAAAACTATTGTTTTTTTTTGCACTAGTGATTGTTACCCGTTTCCTTTCTTGTCCATCACCTAACCCTAACCCTAGTTGTCTGGTACCAGAACAAATCAAACAAAAAAGCAGTGTAAATTATCTGGAACCAGTGGCTCAGTGTGTTAGAACGCTGCCACATGATCGGGCGATGGTGAGTTCAAACCTCACCGATTTCAGAAGAAGAAAAAAAACAAAAAAACTGTTTAGTAGTATCCAGCAGTTAGCTCAGTCTGATGAGAGGCTGTCCTTGGTAGCCACAGGTCCAGGGTTCAAATCCCACATTATTCATAACTGTGACACTTTGCTTTGCACACTGATTTCCAGAAGGACAACTTTAAAGCAGCCCAGAAATTCACCATGATTGTGTGCCTCAGTGGCCCAGCGGATAAGTCAAATGATAGCTGTAGTATACCTAGTAGAAGTGTGCCGGTTCAAACCCGACATACTCCTAGTAGGCGGTGATGGTTCAAATCACTGACACCTAGAGTAGGAGTGGCCCAGTGGATAAATCAGATGATATCCATAGAATACCTATTACAATGTGCGAGGTTCCACACAAGTCTTTACTTTCAAGACCGATTTCAGAAGAAGAAAACAAACAAAAAAGCTGTTTAGTAGTATCCAGCAGTTAGCTCAGTCTGATGAGAGGCTGTCCTTGGAGCCACAGGTCCAGGGTTCAAATCCCACATTAGTCAAAACTGTGACACTTTGCTTTGCACACTGATTTCCAGAAGGACAACTTTAAAGCAGCCCAGAAATTCACCATGATTGTGTGCCTCAGTGGCCCAGCGGTTAAGTCAAATGATATCCGTAGTATACCTAGTAGAAGTGTGCCGGTTCAAACCCGACATACTCCTAGTAGGCGGTGATGGTTCAAATCACTGACACTTAGAGTAGGAGTGGCCCAGTGGATAAATCAGATGCTATCCATAGAATACCTATTACAAGGTGCAGGGTTCGACTCAAGTCTTTACTATCAAGACCGATTTCAGAAGAAGAAAACAAACAAAAAAGCTGTGTAGTAGTATCCAGCAGTTAGCTCAGTCTGATGAGAGGCTGTCCTTGGGAGCCACAGGTCCAGGGTTCAAATCCCACATTAGTCATAACTGTGACACTTTGCTTTGCACACTGATTTCCAGAAGGATAACTTTAAAGCAGCCCAGAAATTCACCATGATTGTGTGCCTCAGTGGCCCAGCGGATAAGTCAAATGATATCCGTAGTATACCTAGTAGAAGTGTGCCGGTTCAAAACCCGACATACTCCTAGTAGGCGGTGATGGTTCAAATCACTGACACTTAGAGTAGGAGTGGCCCAGTGGATAAATCAGATGATATACATATTACAAGGTGCGGGGTTCGACTCAAGTCTTTACTATCAAGACCGATTTCAGAAGAAGAAAACAAACAAAAAAGCTGTGTAGTAGTATCCAGCAGTTAGCTCAGTCTGATGAGAGGCTGTCCTTGGGAGCCACAGGTCCAGGGTTCAAATCCCACATTAGTCAAAACTGTGACACTTTGCTTTGCACACTGATTTCCAGAAGGACAACTTTAAAGCAGCCCAGAAATTCACCATGATTGTGTGCCTCAGTGGCCCAGCGGATAAGTCAAATGATATCCGTAGTATACCTAGTAGAAGTGTGCCGGTTCAAACCCGACATACTCCTAGTAGGCGGTGATGGTTCAAATCACTGACACCTAGAGTAGGAGTGGCCCAGTGGATAAATCAGATGATATCCATAGAATACCTATTACAAGGTGCAGGTTCTACTCAAGTCTTTACTATCAAGACCAATTTCAGAAGAAGAAAACAAACAAAAAAGCTGTGTGTTAGTATCCAGCAGTTAGCTCAGTCTGATGAGAGGCTGGCCTTGGAGCCACAGGTCCAGGGTTCAAATCCCACATTAGTCAAAACTGTGACTCTTTGCTTTGCACACTGATTTCCAGAAGGACAACTTTAAAGCAGCCCAGAATTCACCATGATTGTGTGCCTCAGTGGCCCAGCGGATAAGTCAAATGATATCCGTAGTATACCTAGTAGAAGTGTGCCGGTTCAAACCCGACATACTCCTAGTAGGCGGCCACTTTGCTTTGCACACTGATTTCCAGAAGGACAACTTTAAAGCAGCCCAGAAATTCACCATGATTGTGTGCCTCAGTGGCCCAGCGGATAAGTCAAATCATATCCGTAGTATACCTAGTAGAAGTGTGCCGGTTCAAACCCGACATACTCCTAGTAGGCGGTGATGGTTCAAATCACTGACACTTAGAGTAGGAGTCGCCCAGTGGATAAATCAGATGATATCCATAGAATACCCCATAGAATACCTAGTACAAGGTGTGGGGTTCAGGTAGGAGGATAAATCAGATGATATCAATAGAATACCCCATAGAATACCTAGTACAAGGTGTGGGGTTCAGGTAGGAGGAGAGTAGGGTGGGCAGGTAGGAGGAGATGAGTGGGGTCAGGTAGAAGGATAGTATGGGTCAGGTAGGTGGGGGGGGTCAGGTAGGAGGACAGTAGGCTGAGTTCAGTCAGGGGTAGGGGGAGAGTAGGAAAGGGAGGGGCCAGGCAGGGGGAGAGTAGGAAGGGGAGGGGCCAGGCAGGAGGACAGTAGGGAGGGGCCAGGCAGGGGGAGAGTAGGAAGGGGAGGGTCCAGGCAGGAGGAGAGTAGGAAGGGGAGGGGCCAGGCAGGGGAGAGTAGGAAGGGGAGGGGCCAGGCAGGGGGAGAGTAGGAAAGGGAGGGGCCAGGCAGGGGGAGAGTAGGAAAGGGAGGGGCCAGGCAGGGGAGAGTAGGAAGGGGAGGGGCCAGGCAGGAGGAGAGTAGGAAGTGGAGGGGCCAGGCAGGGGGAGAGTAGGAAAGGGAGGGGCCAGGCAGGGGGAGAGTAGGAAAGGGAGGGGCCAGGCAGGGGGAGGGGCCAGGCAGGAGGAGAGTTGGAAGGGGAGGGGCCAGGCAGGGGGAGAGTAGGAAAGGGAGGTTACAGGCAGGGGGAGAGTAGGAAGGGGAGGGGCCAGGCAGGGGGAGAGTAGGGAGGGGCCAGGCAGGGGGAGGGGCCAGGCAGGAGGAGAGTAGGAAGGGGAGGGGCCAGGCAGGGGGAGAGTAGGGAGGGGCCAGGCAGGGGGAGGGGCCAGGCAGGAGGAGGGGCCAGGCAGGGGGAGAGTAGGAAGGGGAGGGGCCAGGCAGGGGGAGAGTAGGAAGGGGAGGGGCCAGGCAGGGGGAGAGTAGGAAGGGGAGGGGCCAGGCAGGGGGAGAGTAGGAAGGGGAGGGGCCAGGCAGGGGGAGAGTAGGAAGGGGAGGGGCCAGGCAGGGGGAGAGTAATCAGAGGGGGTCTTCCTGATTTTTTAAATAATTTTCTAAATAAAATTAAAAAAAAAAAAAAAAAAAAAAAAAAAAAAAATTAAATTTTAAATTTTAAATTTTAAATTTTAAATTTTAAATTTTAAATTTATTTAAAAAATCAGGAAGACCCCTCCCCTTCCTACTCTCCCCCTGCCTGGCCCCTCCCCTTCCTACTCTCCCCCTGCCTGGCCCCTCCCCTTCCTACTCTCCCCCTGCCTGGCCCCTCCCCTTCCTACTCTCCCCCTGCCTGGCCCCTCCCCTTCCTACTCTCCCCCTGCCTGGCCCCTCCCCTTCCTACTCTCCCCCTGCCTGGCCCCTCCCCCTTCCTACTCTCCCCCTGCCTGGCCCCTCCCCTTCCTACTCTCCCCCTGCCTGGCCCCTCCCCTTCCTACTCTCCCCCTGCCTGGCCCCTCCCCCTGCCTGGCCCCTCCCTACTCTCCCCCTGCCTGGCCCCTCCCCTTCCTACTCTCCTCCTGCCTGGCCCCTCCCCTTCCTACTCTCCCCCTGCCTGGCCCCTCCCTTTCCTACTCTCCCCCTGCCTGGCCCCTCCCTTTCCTACTCTCCCCCTGCCTGGCCCCTCCCTTTCCTACTCTCCCCCTGCCTGGCCCCTCCCCTTCTGCCTGGCCCCTCCCCTTCCTACTCTCCCCTGCCTGGCCCCTCCCTTTCCTACTCTCCCCCTGCCTCGCCCCTCCCTTTCCTACTCTCCCCCTGCCTGGCCCCTCCCCTTCCTACTCTCCTCCTGCCTGGCCCCTCCCCTTCCTACTCTCCTCCTGCCTGGTCCCTCCCCTTCCTACTCTCCTCCTGCCTGGTCCCTCCCTACTGTCCTCCTGCCTGGCCCCTCCCCTTCCTACTCTCCCCCTGCCTGGCCCCTCCCTTTCCTACTCTCCCCCTCCTCCTGACTGAACTCAGCCTACTGTCCTCCTACCTGACCCCCCCACCTCCCTGACCCATACTATCCTCCTACCTGCCCACCCTACTCTCCTCCTACCTGAACCCCACACCTTGTACTAGGTATTCTATGGGGTATTCTATGGATATCATCTGATTTATCCTCCTACCTGAACCCCACACCTTGTACTAGGTATTCTATGGGGTATTCTATGGATATCATCTGATTTATCCACTGGGCCACTCCTACTCTAAGTGTCAGTGATTTGAACCATCACCGCCTACTAGGAGTATGTCGGGTTTGAACCGGCACACTTCTACTAGGTATACTACGGATATCATTTGACTTATCCGCTGGGCCACTGAGGCACACAATCATGGTGAATTTCTGGGCTGCTTTAAAGTTGTCCTTCTGGAAATCAGTGTGCAAAGCAAAGTGTCACAGTTTTGACTAATGTGGGATTTGAACCCTGGACCTGTGGCTCCCAAGGACAGCCTCTCATCAGACTGAGCTAACTGCTGGATACTACTACACAGCTTTTTTGTTTGTTTTCTTCTTCTGAAATCGGTCTTGATAGTAAAGACTTGAGTCGAACCCCGCACCTTGTAATATGTATATCATCTGATTTATCCACTGGGCCACTCCTACTCTAAGTGTCAGTGATTTGAACCATCACCGCCTACTAGGAGTATGTCGGGTTTGAACCGGCACACTTCTACTAGGTATACTACGGATATCATTTGACTTATCCGCTGGGCCACTGAGGCACACAATCATGGTGAATTTCTGGGCTGCTTTAAAGTTGTCCTTCTGGAAATCAGTGTGCAAAGCAAAGTGTCACAGTTATGACTAATGTGGGATTTGAACCCTGGACCTGTGGCTCCCAAGGACAGCCTCTCATCAGACTGAGCTAACTGCTGGATACTACTACACAGCTTTTTTGTTTGTTTTCTTCTTCTGAAATCGGTCTTGATAGTAAAGACTTGAGTCGAACCCCGCACCTTGTAATATGTATATCATCTGATTTATCCACTGGGCCACTCCTACTCTAAGTGTCAGTGATTTGAACCATCACCGCCTACTAGGAGTATGTCGGGTTTGAACCGGCACACTTCTACTAGGTATACTACGGATATCATTTGACTTATCCGCTGGGCCACTGAGGCACACAATCATGGTGAATTTCTGGGCTGCTTTAAAGTTGTCCTTCTGGAAATCAGTGTGCAAAGCAAAGTGTCACAGTTATGACTAATGTGGGATTTGAACCCTGGACCTGTGGCTCCCAAGGACAGCCTCTCATCAGACTGAGCTAACTGCTGGATACTACTACACAGCTTTTTTGTTTGTTTTCTTCTTCTGAAATCGGTCTTGATAGTAAAGACTTGAGTCGAACCCCGCACCTTGTAATAGGTATTCTATGGATAGCATCTGATTTATCCACTGGGCCACTCCTACTCTAAGTGTCAGTGATTTGAACCATCACCGCCTACTAGGAGTATGTCGGGTTTGAACCGGCACACTTCTACTAGGTATACTACGGATATCATTTGACTTATCCGCTGGGCCACTGAGGCACACAATCATGGTGAATTTCTGGGCTGCTTTAAAGTTGTCCTTCTGGAAATCAGTGTGCAAAGCAAAGTGTCACAGTTTTGACTAATGTGGGACTTGAACCATGGACCTGTGGCTCCCAAGGACAGCCTCTCATCAGACTGAGCTAACTGCTGGATACTACTAAACAGTTTTTTTGTTTTTTTTTCTTCTTCTGAAATCGGTGAGGTTTGAACTCACCATCGCCCGATCATGTGGCAGCGTTCTAACACACTGAGCCACTGGTTCCAGATAATTTACACTGCTTTTTTGTTTGATTTGTTCTGGTACCAGACAACTAGGGTTAGGGTTAGGTGATGGACAAGAAAGGAAACGGGTAACAATCACTAGTGCAAAAAAAACAATAGTTTTTTGGGGTAAGCCAGCCAGTCTGGAAAACGGTCTTGGAAGTAAAGACTTCCCCTAGCGGTGGTTCCGGCACTCAAATGAACAGGCATCTGTCAAAGTTTCACAATGTAGGCCTACTGAAAAATATCTTGATGTAATAAAGGAAGTTTGATGGTTGTACATACACCCCTACACCAGTGTGCCTATTAGAGCACCAGGACCAGACCGGCTTGAAGTGATGATGAGGGTTAGGGATGAAAAACGGCGTGCTATAGTATGCCGTACGGTAGGGGCTATAGCCCATGTTCAAAAATGATGAAAAATGAGTTTTTTTTTTTTTTTTCAAAAGTTCAAAAAACGATGGGCTATAACCAATTTTTTTAATTTTAATTTTTTTTCAAATCCTCAAAAATGATGAAAAACGGCGTGCTATAGTATGCCGTACGGTAGGGGCTATAGCCCATGTTCAAAAATGATGAAAAACTAGGTAATTTTTTTTTCTTCAAAATTTCAAAAAACGCTGGGCTATAACCCATGTTTTTTTAAATTTTGATTTTTTTTCAAATCCTCAAAAATTATGAAAAACGGCGTGCTATAGCATGCCGTACGGTAGGGGCTATAGCCCATGTTCAAAAATGATGAAAAACGAGGTTAAAAAAAAAATCTAATTTTCAAAAAACGATGGGCTCTAACCCATGTTTTTTGAAAATTTGAATTTTTTTCAAATCCTCAAAAATGATGAAAAACGGCGTGCTATAGTATGCCCTACGGTAGGGGCTATAGCCCATGTTCAAAGATGATGAAAAACGAGGTTACATTTTTTTTTCAAAATTTCAAAAAACGATGGGCTATATATAACCCATGTTTTTTGAAATTTTGAATTGTTTTCAAATCCTCAAAAATGATGAAAAACGGCGTGCTATAGTATGCCGTACGGTACGGGCTATAGCCCATGTTCAAAAATGATGAAAAACGAGGTAAAAAAAAAAATCTAATTTTCTAAAAACGATGGGCTATAAAAAATTCAAAATTAAAAAACATGGGTTATAACCCATGTTTTTTAATTTTGAATTTTTTTTCAAATCCTCAAAAATGATGAAAAACGGCGTGCTATAGTATGCCGTACGGTAGGGGCTATAGCCCATGTTCAAAAATGATGAAAAACGAGGTTAATTTTTTTTTTCAAAATTTCAAAAAACGATGGGCTATAACCCATGTTTTTTTTAATTTTGTTTTTTTTTCAAATCCTCAAAAATGATGAAAAACGGCGTGCTATAGTATGCCGTACGGTAGGGGCTATAGCCCATGTTCAAAAATGATGAAAAACGAGGTTAATTTCTTTTTTTCAAAATTCCAAAAAACGATGGGCTATAACCCATTTTTTTGAAATTTTGATTTTTTTTCAAATCCTCAAATTATGAAAAATGGCGTGCTATAGTATGCAATACGGTAGGGGCTATAGCCCATGTTCAAAAATGATGAAAAACTAGGTTATTTTTTTTTTCAAAATTCCAAAAAACGATGGGCTATAACCCATGTTTTTTGAAATTTTGATTTTTTTTTCAAATCCTCAAAAATGATGAAAAATGGCGTGCTATAGTATGCAATACGGTAGGGGCTATAGCCCGTGTTCAAAAATGATGAAAAACGTGGACAAGATGGAAGTGATGATGAATGGGTTAGGGTTAGGGTTAGGGTTAGGGTTAGGGTTAGGGTTAGGGTTAGGGTTTAACTGACAAGAAAGGAAACAGGTAACAATCAGTAGTGCAAAAAAAACAAAGGCATAATCAGACTTATAAGCAAAACGAAGGTACAAACTAATTTAGACATAACAATTCAAACTATAAAACTTAAACATGAACAAATCAAATACTAAAAAAGGACTTTCTGGTAAACAAGGAGCAAACTTACGAATAATGCATCAACATCAAACACAGGATAGCTGTGGTGTCCCCCAGCACCTCTCCAGTGAGAAAAGCAAATGTTTGTGTGGCACCCCAGGTGTGCCAAATTAGTATTAGCTCCACCCACCACCAAACAAGGCAAACAAGGCAATCTGCTCTCTCAGACTCACACCACCACTCTCAGCTAAAGAGTGGTGGGGTTCTCTACAGCCGTCCCTATCAAATATCTACTGTATTTGCTAACAAGACACAGAAAATAAACCAAAAACAAATTGCCACTGTCCCAGGTCGATATACCTAGGGATGGCAATGTCTATCCTTAGCCGCTAAGCCGCCCCATGAGAGCTCACAACCCTGGTCTGGTAGCAGAGGCACCTCGGATGAAGGTCTGGGCGGTTTCAAAATTTAAAAAAACGATGGGCTATAACCCATGTTTTTTTCAAATTTAGATTTTTTTTAAATCCTCAAAAATGATGAAAAACGGCGTGCTATAGTATGCCCTACGGTAGGGGCTATAGCCCATGTTCAAAAATGATGAAAAACGAGGTTAAAAAAAAATCAAATTTTCAAAAAACGATGGGCTCTAACCCATGTTTTTTGAAAATTTGAATTTTTTTCAAATCCTCAAAAATGATGAAAAACGGCGTGCTATAGTATGCCCTACGGTAGGGGCTATAGCCCATGTTCAAAAATGATGAAAAACGAGGTTACATTTTTTTTTCAAAAATTCAAAAAACGATGGGCTATAACCCATGTTTTTTGAAATTTTGAATTGTTTTCAAATCCTCAAAAATGATGAAAAACGGCGTGCTATAGTATGCCGTACGGTAGGGGCTATAGCCCATGTTCAAAAATGATGAAAAACGAGGTTAATTTCTTTTTTTCAAAATTCCAAAAAACGATGGGCTATAACCCATTTTTTTGAAATTTTGATTTTTTTTCAAATCCTCAAATTATGAAAAATGGCGTGCTATAGTATGCAATACGGTAGGGGCTATAGCCCATGTTCAAAAATGATGAAAAACTAGGTTATTTTTTTTTTCAAAATTCCAAAAAACGATGGGCTATAACCCATGTTTTTTGAAATTTTGATTTTTTTTCAAATCCTCAAAAATGATGAAAAATGGCGTGCTATAGTATGCAATACGGTAGGGGCTATAGCCCGTGTTCAAAAATGATGAAAAACGTGGACAAGATGGAAGTGATGATGAATGGGTTAGGGTTAGGGTTAGGGTTAGGGTTAGGGTTAGGGTTAGGGTTTAACTGACAAGAAAGGAAACAGGTAACAATCAGTAGTGCAAAAAAAACAAAGGCATAATCAGACTTATAAGCAAAACGAAGGTACAAACTAATTTAGACATAACAATTCAAACTATAAAACTTAAACATGAACAAATCAAATACTAAAAAAGGACTTTCTGGTAAACAAGGAGCAAACTTACGAATAATGCATCAACATCAAACACAGGATAGCTGTGGTGTCCCCCAGCACCTCTCCAGTGAGAAAAGCAAATGTTTGTGTGGCACCCCAGGTGTGCCAAATTAGTATTAGCTCCACCCACCACCAAACAAGGCAAACAAGGCAATCTGCTCTCTCAGACTCACACCACCACTCTCAGCTAAAGAGTGGTGGGGTTCTCTACAGCCGTCCCTATCAAATATCTACTGTATTTGCTAACAAGACACAGAAAATAAACCAAAAACAAATTGCCACTGTCCCAGGTCGATATACCTAGGGATGGCAATGTCTATCCTTAGCCGCTAAGCCGCCCCATGAGAGCTCACAACCCTGGTCTGGTAGCAGAGGCACCTCGGATGAAGGTCTGGGCGGTTTCAAAATTAAAAAAAACGATGGGCTATAACCCATGTTTTTTTCAAATTTAGATTTTTTTTAAATCCTCAAAAATGATGAAAAACGGCGTGCTATAGTATGCCCTACGGTAGGGGCTATAGCCCATGTTCAAAAATGATGAAAAACGAGGTTAAAAAAAAATCAAATTTTCAAAAAACGATGGGCTCTAACCCATGTTTTTTGAAAATTTGAATTTTTTTCAAATCCTCAAAAATGATGAAAAACGGCGTGCTATAGTATGCCCTACGGTAGGGGCTATAGCCCATGTTCAAAAATGATGAAAAACGAGGTTACATTTTTTTTTCAAAAATTCAAAAAACGATGGGCTATAACCCATGTTTTTTGAAATTTTGAATTGTTTTCAAATCCTCAAAAATGATGAAAAACGGCGTGCTATAGTATGCCGTACGGTACGGGCTATAGCCCATGTTCAAAAATTATGAAAAACGAGGTTAAAAAAAAAAATCAAATTTTCTAAAAACGATGGGCTATAACCCATGTTTTTTTATTTTGATTTTTTTTTTCAAATCCTCAAAAATGATGAAAAACGGCGTGCTATAGTATGCCGTACGGTAGGGGCTATAGCCCATGTTCAAAAATGATGAAAAACGAGGTTAATTTTTTTTTTCAAAATTCCAAAAAACGATGGGCTATAACCCATGTTTTTTCAAATTTTGATTTTTTTTTTAAATCCTCAAAAATGATGAAAAACGGCGTGCTATAGTATGCAATACGGTAGGGGCTATAGCCCATGTTCAAAAATGATGAAAAACGAGGTTATTTTTTTTTTCAAAATTCCAAAAAACGATGGGCTATAACCCATGTTTTTTGAAATTTTGAAATTTTTTCAAATCCTCAAAAATGATGAAAAATGGCGTGCTATAGTATGCAATACGGTAGGGGCTATAGCCCATGTTCAAAAATGATGAAAAACGTGGACAAGATGGAAGTGATGATGAATGGGTTAGGGTTAGGGTTAGGGTTAGGGTTAGGGTTAGGGTTTAACTGACAAGAAAGGAAACAGGTAACAATCAGTAGTGCAAAAAAACCAAAGGCATAATCAGACTTATAAGCAAAACGAAGGTACAAACTAATTTAGACATAACAATTCAAACTATAAAACTTAAACATGAACAAATCAAATACTAAAAAAGGACTTTCTGGTAAACAAGGAGCAAACTTACGAATAATGCATCAACATCAAACACAGGATAGCTGTGGTGTCCCCCAGCACCTCTCCAGTGAGAAAAGCAAATGTTTGTGTGGCACCCCAGGTGTGCCAAATTAGTATTAGCTCCACCCACCACCAAACAAGGCAACCAAGGCAATCTGCTCTCTCAGACTCACACCACCACTCTCAGCTAAAGAGTGGTGGGGTTCTCTACAGCCGTCCCTATCAAATATCTACTGTATTTGCTAACAAGACACAGAAAATAAACCAAAAACAAATTGCCACTGTCCCAGGTCGATATACCTAGGGATGGCAATGTCTATCCTTAGCCGCTAAGCCGCCCCATGAGAGCTCACAACCCTGGTCTGGTAGCAGAGGCACCTCGGATGAAGGTCTGGGCGGTTTCAAAATTTCAAAAAACGATGGGCTATAACCCATGTTTTTTCAAATTTAGATTTTTTTTTTAATCCTCAAAAATGATGAAAAACGGCGTGCTATAGTATGCCCTACGGTAGGGGCTATAGCCCATGTTCAAAAATGATGAAAAACGAGGTTATTTTTTTTTTCAAAATTTCAAAAAACGATGGGCTATAACCCATGTTTTTTAAAATTTTGATTTTTTTTCAAATCCTCAAAAATGATGAAAAACGGCGTGCTATAGTATGCCGTACGGTAGGGGCTATAGCCCATGTTCAAAAATGATGAAAAACGAGGTTAAAAAAAAAATTCAAATTTTCAAAAAACGATGGGCTATAACCCATGTTTTTGAAATTTTGAATTTTTTTCAAATCCTCAAAAATGATGAAAAACGGCGTGCTATAGTATGCCCTACGGTAGGGGCTATAGCCCATGTTCAAAAATGATGAAAAACGAGGTTACATGTTTTTTTCAAAATTTAAAAAAACGATGGGCTATAACCCATGTTTTTTGAAATTTTTAATTGTTTTCAAATCCTCAAAAATGATGAAAAACGGCGTGCTATAGTATGCCCTACGGTAGGGGCTATAGCCCATGTTCAAAAATGATGAAAAACGAGGTTATTTTTTTTTTCAAAATTTCAAAAAACGATGGGCTATAACCCATGTTTTTTAAAATTTTGATTTTTTTTCAAATCCTCAAAAATGATGAAAAACGGCGTGCTATAGTATGCCGTACGGTAGGGGCTATAGCCCATGTTCAAAAATGATGAAAAACGAGGTTAATTTTTTTTTTTTCAAAATTAAAAAAAACCATGGGCTATAACCCATGTTTTTTTTTATTTAGATTTTTTTTTTCAAATCCTCAAAATTGATGAAAAACGGCGTGCTATAGTATGCCGTACGGTAGGGGCTATAGCCCATGTTCAAAAATGATGAAAAACGAGGTTACATGTTTTTTTCAAAATTTTAAAAAACGATGGGCTATAACCCATGTTTTTTGAAATTTTTAATTGTTTTCAAATCCTCAAAAATGATGAAAAATGGCGTGCTATAGTATGCCCTACGGTAGGGGCTATAGCCCATGTTCAAAAATGATGAAAAACGAGGTTATTTTTTTTTTCAAAATTTAAAAAAACGATGGGCTATAACCCATGTTTTTTTTAAATTTTGATTTTTTTTCAAATCCTCAAAAATGATGAAAAACGGCGTGCTATAGTATGCCGTACGGTAGGGGCTATAGCCCATGTTCAAAAATTATGAAAAACGAGGTTAAAAAAAAAAATCAAATTTTCAAAAAACTATGGGCTATAACCCATGTTTTTTGAAATTTTGATTTTTTTTCAAATCCTCAAAAATGATGAAAAACGGCGTGCTATAGTATGCCCTACGGTAGGGGCTATAGCCCATGTTCAAAAATTATGAAAAACGAGGTTAAAAAAAAAATCAAATTTTCAAAAAACGATGGGCTATAACCCATGTTTTTTTAAATTTAGATTTTTTTTCAAATCCTCAAAAAGTATGAAAAATGGCGTGCTATAGTATGCCCTACGGTAGGGGCTATAGCCCATGTTCAAAAATGATGAAAAACGAGGTAATTTTTTTTTTCAAATTTTCAAAAAACGATGGGCTATAACCCATGTTTTTTGATTTTTTTTCAAATCCTCAAAAATGATGAAAAACGGCGTACTATAGTATGCCCTACGGTAGGGGCTATAGCCCATGTTCAAAAATGATGAAAAACGAGGTAATTTTTTTTTTCAAAATTCCAAAAAACGATGGGCTATAACCAATTTTTTTTAAATTTTGATTTTTTTTCAAATCCTCAAAAATTATGAAAAATGGCGTGCTATAGTATGCAATACGGTGGGGGCTATAGCCCATGTTCAAAAATGATGAAAAACGAGGTAATTTTTTTTTCAAAATTCCAAAAAACGATGGGCTATAACCCATGTTTTTTGAAAATTTGAATTTTTTTCAAATCCTCAAAAATGATGAAAAACGGCGTGCTATAGTATGCCCTACGGTAGGGGCTATAGCCCATGTTCAAAAATGATGAAAAACGAGGTTACATTTTTTTTTCAAAATTTCAAAAAACGATGGGCTATAACCCATGTTTTTTGAAATTTTGAATTGTTTTCAAATCCTCAAAAATGATGAAAAACGGCGTGCTATAGTATGCCGTACGGTACGGGCTATAGCCCATGTTCAAAAATTATGAAAAACGAGGTTAAAAAAAAAAATCTAATTTTCTAAAAACGATGGGCTATAACCCATGTTTTTTTATTTTGATTTTTTTTTTCAAATCCTCAAAAATGATGAAAAACGGCGTGCTATAGTATGCCGTACGGTAGGGGCTATAGCCCATGTTCAAAAATGATGAAAAACGAGGTTAATTTTTTTTTTCAAAATTCCAAAAAACGATGGGCTATAACCCATGTTTTTTCAAATTTTGATTTTTTTTTAAATCCTCAAAAATGATGAAAAACGGCGTGCTATAGTATGCAATACGGTAGGGGCTATAGCCCATGTTCAAAAATGATGAAAAACGAGGTTATTTTTTTTTTCAAAATTCCAAAAAACGATGGGCTATAACCCATGTTTTTTGAAATTTTGAATTTTTTTCAAATCCTCAAAAATGATGAAAAATGGCGTGCTATAGTATGCAATACGGTAGGGGCTATAGCCCATGTTCAAAAATGATGAAAAACGTGGACAAGATGGAAGTGATGATGAATGGGTTAGGGTTAGGGTTAGGGTTAGGGTTAGGGTTAGGGTTTAACTGACAAGAAAGGAAACAGGTAACTATCAGTAGTGCAAAAAAACCAAAGGCATAATCAGACTTATAAGCAAAACGAAGGTACAAACTAATTTAGACATAACAATTCAAACTATAAAACTTAAACATGAACAAATCAAATACTAAAAAAGGACTTTCTGGTAAACAAGGAGCAAACTTACGAATAATGCATCAACATCAAACACAGGATAGCTGTGGTGTCCCCCAGCACCTCTCCAGTGAGAAAAGCAAATGTTTGTGTGGCACCCCAGGTGTGCCAAATTAGTATTAGCTCCACCCACCACCAAACAAGGCAACCAAGGCAATCTGCTCTCTCAGACTCACACCACCACTCTCAGCTAAAGAGTGGTGGGGTTCTCTACAGCCGTCCCTATCAAATATCTACTGTATTTGCTAACAAGACACAGAAAATAAACCAAAAACAAATTGCCACTGTCCCAGGTCGATATACCTAGGGATGGCAATGTCTATCCTTAGCCACTAAGCCGCCCCATGAGAGCTCACAACCCTGGTCTGGTAGCAGAGGCACCTCGGATGAAGGTCTGGGCGGTTTCAAAATTTCAAAAAACGATGGGCTATAACCCATGTTTTTTCAAATTTAGATTTTTTTTTAAATCCTCAAAAATGATGAAAAACGGCGTGCTATAGTATGCCCTACGGTAGGGGATATAGCCCATGTTCAAAAATGATGAAAAACGAGGTTAAATCTTTTTTTCAAAATTTCAAAAAACGATGGGCTATAACCCATGTTTTTTGAAATTTTGAATTGTTTTCAAATCCTCAAAAATGATGAAAAACGGCGTGCTATAGTATGCCGTACGGTACGGGCTATAGCCCATGTTCAAAAATGATGAAAAACGAGGTTAAAAAAAAAATCAAATTTTCTAAAAACGATGGGCTATAACCCATGTTTTTTTTTTTTTTTTTTTTTTTTCAAATCCTCAAAAATGATGAAAAACGGCGTGCTATAGTATGCCCTACGGTAGGGGCTATAGCCCATGTTCAAAAATGATGAAAAACGAGGTTATTTTTTTTTTCAAATTTTCAAAAAACGATGGGCTATAACCCATGTTTTTTGAAATTTTGATTTTTTTTTAAATCCTCAAAAATGATGAAAAACGGCGTGCTATAGTATGCCGTACGGTAGGGGCTATAGCCCATGTTCAAAAATGATGAAAAACGAGGTTAATTTTTTTTTTCAAAATTCCAAAAAACGATGGGCTATAACCCATTTTTTTGAAATTTTGAATTTTTTTCAAATCTTCAAAAATGATGAAAAACGGCGTGCTATAGTATGCAATACGGTAGGGGCTATAGCCCATGTTCAAAAATGATGAAAAACGTGGACAAGATGGAAGTGATGATGAATGGGTTAGGGTTAGGGTTAGGGTTAGGGTTAGGGTTAGGGTTTAACTGACAAGAAAGGAAACAGGTAACAATCAGTAGTGCAAAAAAACCAAAGGCATAATCAGACTTATAAGCAAAACGAAGGTACAAACTAATTTAGACATAACAATTCAAACTATAAAACTTAAACATGAACAAATCAAATACTAAAAAAGGACTTTCTGGTAAACAAGGAGCAAACTTACGAATAATGCATCAACATCAAACACAGGATAGCTGTGGTGTCCCCCAGCACCTCTCCAGTGAGAAAAGCAAATGTTTGTGTGGCACCCCAGGTGTGCCAAATTAGTATTAGCTCCACCCACCACCAAACAAGGCAACCAAGGCAATCTGCTCTCTCAGACTCACACCACCACTATCAGCTAAAGAGTGGTGGGGTTCTCTACAGCCGTCCCTATCAAATATCTACTGTATTTGCTAACAAGACACAGAAAATAAACCAAAAACAAATTGCCACTGTCCCAGGTCGATATACCTAGGGATGGCAATGTCTATCCTTAGCCGCTAAGCCGCACCATGAGAGCTCACAACCCTGGTCTGGTAGCAGAGGCACCTCGGATGAAGGTCTGGGCGGTTTCAAATTTTCAAAAAACGATGGGCTATAACCCATGTTTTTTTCAAAATTTGATTTTTTTTTAAATCCTCAAAAATGATGAAAGACGGCGTGCTATAGTATGCCCTACGGTAGGGGCTATAGCCCATGTTCAAAAATGATGAAAAACGAGGTTAAAAAAAAATCAAATTTTCAAAAAACGATGGGCTCCAACCCATGTTTTTTGAAAATTTGATTTTTTTTCAAATCCTCAAAAATGATGAAAAACGGCGTGCTATAGTATGCCCTACGGTAGGGGCTATAGCCCATGTTCAAAAATGATGAAAAACGAGGTTAAAAAAAAATTCAAATTTTCAAAAAACAATGGGCTATAACCGATGTTTTTTGAAATTTAGATTTTTTTTCAAATCCTCAAAAATGATGAAAAACGGCGTGCTATAGTATGCCCTACGGTAGGGGCTATAGCCCATGTTCAAAAATGATGAAAAACGAGGTTAAAAAAAAAAATCAAATTTTCAAAAAACGATGGGCTATAACCCATGTTTTTTTAATTTTTTTCAAATCCTCAAAAATGATGAAAAACGGCGTGCTATAGTATGCCCTACGGTAGGGGCTATAGCCCATGTTCAAAAATGATGAAAAACGAGGTTAAAAAAAAATTCAAATTTTCAAAAAACAATGGGCTATAACCGATGTTTTTTGAAATTTAGATTTTTTTTCAAATCCTCAAAAATGATGAAAAACGGCGTGCTATAGTATGCCCTACGGTAGGGGCTATAGCCCATGTTCAAAAATGATGAAAAACGAGGTTAAAAAAAAAAAATCAAATTTTCAAAAAACGATGGGCTATAACCCATGTTTTTTGAATTTTTTTCAAATCCTCAAAAATGATGAAAAACGGCGTGCTATAGTATGCCCTACGGTAGGGGCTATAGCCCATGTTCAAAAATGATGAAAAACGAGGTTAAAAAAAAATTCAAATTTTCAAAAAACAATGGGCTATAACCGATGTTTTCTGAAATTTAGATTTTTTTTCAAATCCTCAAAAATGATGAAAAACGGCGTGCTATAGTATGCCCTACGGTAGGGGCTATAGCTCATGTTCAAAAATGATGAAAAACGAGGTTAAAAAAAAAAATCAAATTTTCAAAAAACGATGGGCTATAACCCATGTTTTTTGAATTTTTTTCAAATCCTCAAAAATGATGAAAAACGGCGTGCTATAGTATGCCCTACGGTAGGGGCTATAGCCCATGTTCAAAAATGATGAAAAACGAGGTTACTTTTTTTTTTCAAAATTTAAAAAAACGATGGGCTATAACCCATGTTTTTTGAAAATTTTAATTGTTTTCAAATCCTCAAAAATGATGAAAAACGGCGTGCTATAGTATGCCCTACGGTAGGGGCTATAGCCCATGTTCAAAAATGATGAAAAACGAGGTTATTTGTTTTTTCAAAATTTCAAAAAACGATGGGCTATAACCCATGTTTTTTGAAATTTTGATTTTTTTTTCAAATCCTCAAAAATGATGAAAAACGGCGTGCTATAGTATGCCCTACGGTAGGGGCTATAGCCCATGTTCAAAAATGATGAAAAACGAGGTTATTTTTTTTTTCAAAATTTCAAAAAACGATGGGCTATAACCCATGTTTTTTAAAATTTTGATTTTTTTTTCAAATCCTCAAAAATGATGAAAAACTGCGTGCTATAGTATGCCGTACGGTAGGGGCTATAGCCCATGTTAAAAAAATGCTGAAAAACGAGGTTAATTTTTTTTTTTCAAATCCTCAAAAATGATGAAAAACGGCGTGCTATAGTATGCCGTAGGGTAGGGGCTATAGCCCATGTTCAAAAATGATGAAAAACGAGGTTAAAAAAAAATTCAAATTTTCAAAAAACAATGGGCTATAACCGATGTTTTTTGAAATTTAGATTTTTTTTCAAATCCTCAAAAATGATGAAAAACGGCGTGCTATAGTATGCCCTACGGTAGGGGCTATAGCCCATGTTCAAAAATGATGAAAAACGAGGTTAAAAAAAAAAATCAAATTTTCAAAAAACGATGGGCTATAACCCATGTTTTTTGATTTTTTTTCAAATCCTCAAAAATGATGAAAAACGGCGTGCTATAGTATGCCCTACGGTAGGGGCTATAGCCCATGTTCAAAAATGATGAAAAACGAGGTTAAAAAAAAAAATCAAATTTTCAAAAAACGATGGGCTATAACCCATGTTTTTTGAATTTTTTTCAAATCCTCAAAAATGATGAAAAACGGCGTGCTATAGTATGCCCTACGGTAGGGGCTATAGCCCATGTTCAAAAATGATGAAAAACGAGGTTACATTTTTTTTTCAAAATTTAAAAAAACGATGGGCTATAACCCATGTTTTTTGAAATTTTTAATTGTTTTCAAATCCTCAAAAATGATGAAAAACGGCGTGCTATAGTATGCCCTACGGTAGGGGCTATAGCCCATGTTCAAAAATGATGAAAAACGAGGTTAAAAAAAAAATCAAATTTTCAAAAAACGATGGGCTATAACCCATGTTTTTGAAATTTTGATTTTTTTTTCAAATCCTCAAAAATGATGAAAAATGGCGTGCTATAGTATGCCGTAGGGTAGGGGCTATAGCCCATGTTCAAAAATGATGAAAAACGAGGTTAAAAAAAAAAATCAAATTTTCAAAAAACGATGGGCTATAACCCATGTTTTTTGAATTTTTTTCAAATCCTCAAAAATGATGAAAAACGGCGTGCTATAGTATGCCCTACGGTAGGGGCTATAGCCCATGTTCAAAAATGATGAAAAACGAGGTTACATTTTTTTTTCAAAATTTAAAAAAACGATGGGCTATAACCCATGTTTTTTGAAATTTTTAATTGTTTTCAAATCCTCAAAAATGATGAAAAACGGCGTGCTATAGTATGCCCTACGGTAGGGGCTATAGCCCATGTTCAAAAATGATGAAAAACGAGGTTAAAAAAAAAATCAAATTTTCAAAAAACGATGGGCTATAACCCATGTTTTTGAAATTTTGATTTTTTTTTCAAATCCTCAAAAATGATGAAAAATGGCGTGCTATAGTATGCCGTAGGGTAGGGGCTATAGCCCATGTTCAAAAATGATGAAAAACGAGGTTAAAAAAAAAAATCAAATTTTCAAAAAACGATGGGCTATAACCCATGTTTTTTGAATTTTTTTCAAATCCTCAAAAATGATGAAAAACGGCGTGCTATAGTATGCCCTACGGTAGGGGCTATAGCCCATGTTCAAAAATGATGAAAAACGAGGTTAAAAAAAAATTCAAATTTTCAAAAAACAATGGGCTATAACCGATGTTTTCTGAAATTTAGATTTTTTTTCAAATCCTCAAAAATGATGAAAAACGGCGTGCTATAGTATGCCCTACGGTAGGGGCTATAGCCCATGTTCAAAAATGATGAAAAACGAGGTTACATTTTTTTTTCAAAATTTAAAAAAACGATGGGCTATAACCCATGTTTTTTGAAATTTTTAATTGTTTTCAAATCCTCAAAAATGATGAAAAACGGCGTGCTATAGTATGCCCTACGGTAGGGGCTATAGCCCATGTTCAAAAATGATGAAAAACGAGGTTAAATCTTTTTTTCAAAATTTCAAAAAACGATGGGCTATAACCCATGTTTTTGAAATTTTGATTTTTTTTCAAATCCTCAAAAATGATGAAAAACGGCGTGCTATATATAGTATGCCGTACGGTACGGGCTATAGCCCATGTTCAAAAATGATGAAAAACGAGGTTATTTTTTTTTTCAAAATTTCAAAAAACGATGGGCTATAACCCATGTTTTTTAAAATTTTGATTTTTTTTCAAATCCTCAAAAATGATGAAAAACTGCGTGCTATAGTATGCCGTACGGTAGGGGCTATAGCCCATGTTAAAAAATGATGAAAAACGAGGTTAATTTTTTTTAAAAGAAAAAAAAAAAAAAAAAAACATGGGCTATAACCCATGTTTTTTTTTATTTTGAATTTTTTTTCAAATCCTCAAAAATGATGAAAAACGGCGTGCTATAGTATGCCGTACGGTAGGGGCTATAGCCCATGTTCAAAAATGATGAAAAACGAGGTTAAAAAAAAAAATCAAATTTTCAAAAAACGATGGGCTATAACCGATGTTTTTTGAAATTTTGATTTTTTTTCAAATCCTCAAAAATGATGAAAAACGGCGTGCTATAGTATGCCCTACGGTAGGGGCTATAGCCCATGTTAAAAAATGATGAAAAACGAGGTTAATTTTTTTTTTTTCAAAATTAAAAAAAAACATGGGCTATAACCCATGTTTTTTTTATTTTGAATTTTTTTTTAAATCCTCAAAAATGATGAAAAACGGCGTGCTATAGTATGCCGTACGGTAGGGGCTATAGCCCATGTTCAAAAATGATGAAAAACGAGGTTAAAAAAAAAATTCAAATTTTCAAAAAACGATGGGCTATAACCGATGTTTTTTGAAATTTAGATTTTTTTTCAAATCCTCAAAAATGATGAAAAACGGCGTGCTATAGTATGCCCTACGGTAGGGGCTATAGCCCATGTTCAAAAATGATGAAAAACGAGGTTACATGTTTTTTTCAAAATTTAAAAAAACGATGGGCTATAACCCATGTTTTTTGAAATTTTTAATTGTTTTCAAATCCTCAAAAATGATGAAAAACGGCGTGCTATAGTATGCCCTACGGTAGGGGCTATAGCCCATGTTCAAAAATGATGAAAAACGAGGTAAAAAAAAAAATCTAATTAAAAAAAAACGATGGCTATAACCCATGTTTTTGAAATTTTGATTTTTTTTTCAAATCCTCAAAAATGATGAAAAACGGCGTGCTATAGTATGCCCTACGGTAGGGGCTATAGCCCATGTTCAAAAATGATGAAAAACGAGGTTGCTGGAAGGCGTAGGAGGAGGAGGAGGAGGAGGCCGGCGGCTGCTGGGAGGTGTAGGAGGAGGAGGCGGGCGGGTTAGGGTTAGGGTTAGGGTTAGGGTTAGGGTTAGGGTTAGGGTGCTGCTGGGAGGTGTAGGAGGAGGAGACCGGCGGCTGCTGAAGCGAAGCGTAGGAGGCCGGCTGCTGGGGTGAGGCATAGGAGGAGGAGACTGGCTGGGGTGAGGTATACTGCTGGGGGGCCGGAGGCTGGGAGTTGTAGTACTGCTGGGGGACCGGAGGCTGGGAGTTGTAGTACTGCTGGGGGGCCAGGGGCTGGGAGTTGTAGTACTGCTGGGGGCCGGAGGCTGGGAGTTGTAGTACTGCTGGGGGGCCGGAGACTGGGAGTTGTAGTACTGCTGGGGGGCCGGAGGCTGGGAGTTGTAGTACCGCTGGGGGCCCAGAGGCTGGGAGTTGTAGTACTGTAATAAAACGAAGGTACAGACTAATTTAGGCTTAACAATTCAAACTATAAACAAACTTAAACATGAACACATTTTCATTATTCTATCATGTATAAAGTACACTTGTGACTTTGTGAGATGCATAAAAACACTGGCCTGTTGCGTTTTAGACGAATGATTCCCAACCCTGGTGCAGTTGGTAATGGTAGCACTGTCGCCTCACAGCTGGACGGTCCCAGGTTCGATTCCCGCCGGGGATGCTGGGGGCACACACACAGGTATGAGGGGTACTGAGGGCACCGTCCCTTAGACCATTATTGATAATGATGTGATATTTTCTTTACCCTAACCCGAGCCATCCCAAACAAGCAAAATGTCATATCGACAAGGTTGTCAATCGGCCATTTTCAGCAGAAAAGGCTTTCAGCACAACAGAAAACTAGAAATACACTAGAATAAAGTACTGAGAGGGTTTGCGAAGAAGCACCTGCATGTGTCAGTGATCCGTTCCAGTTAAACTTGGTATATTTTAACATGCATTTTTTAAATGCAGGCAACTTATTTGACATCAACTATTCGGGGCCCCATATTGATGGAAATCATCAGGTACAGGCGGAAAGACACTTTCAACCTGTGTCCTGTAATGATGTTCTTTGTGCACTACAAGCTATTGACACCAAAGAAGCTCTGAGAAGGAAGAGAAGTGGTCACGTGACTGGACTGCGCCATGACACTTTCATGGACACTTTCATGGGAGCCACACTCACACCGGAAGTGCAATTAATACATGGCAGTGAATGGAGCTGGCTGGACCAGCTCATAACAAACATTTATGAACAATTGAGACCTTTTGTAAAGTAATCACTTCTGGAAAATAACAGAAGACATATCACAGGTTGTTTTCTAATCACTTACTTTTTGATGTGCACAGAATTCACAGTATATAATTTTATCTGAGGATCTAAACAGCATCAGCATATTTTTTTCTGGCTCTGAAGTATCGCGAGATTTGGCGATACTTGGTGCATTCAGAAAGGTACTTTGTGCTCTTTAGATGCCATACCTCTATAAGAAATTACAATGTACACATCGAATAGCAACACAGCAGACAATAATGTGTTACTTGTCTTCTGTTATTTTCCAGAAGTGTCATTAGCACAAAGAGGGTAGTTGAGGCAGTGTTCCTGTCCGTCTTGGATTATGGAGACATAATCTATAGTTAGACATGTAGTAGCATCCACTCTTAAATCCCTAGACTCTGTTTACCACTCATCGATGTCCACAAGGGAAATTTGTCTTGGGCTTTCACCCCAGCTACAGCCACACAAAAAACATCAATGACAACAAAAAATACATTACAGAGGAAGACACATTACACAACTTGTTAAGCCATGCTTGGAGATTGTCCTAAATACATCTCATCTTTCCTGAAAAGGGTCTCTGAACCCTACCACACCCGGTCAAGTAATTTCCCCAAATTCAAGGTACCAAAAGTTAACTCTGATCTTGGTAGATCTGCTTTTAGCTTCTGTGGCCATAATAAATGGAATGACCTGCAAACGACTTGTTTTACTGTTTACTGTTTTAGATGTAATACACATGTATGCCTTTTGTTTTTTCTTCATGATATTGTATTTCTCGACAACTCTAACGTTTAATTACTCCCAAAATATTTATTCATTCATTCAAGTTTTATTTATTCTCAAAATGTCACTGATTGGTTACCTGAATGATTATGTCTGCTTGTTTTTTGTGTGATTTTGATATGTAGAATATAGTGTTGACATATTTTAGAAAAGTCTCCTGTGGACAGGTGCTTACACAGTAAGCAAAACATCTACAAATTGTGCAATGTGATATCTGGGGTGCATACATTTGTTAGACATACCATCAGTCCGACAAGCATTAGTCCGACAACACCGTCGCTCCCGACATGCACACAGTATGGAGGCCTGGGTGACGGACGGACGGACGGACGGACGGACGGGAGATGCAGGTTTTCATAGTAAATGCGACCTATGGTCGCAACAATATCTCACACTTATATAGCGCCTTTCTGACTACCCAAATATGCTTTACATGAGGCAAGAGGAAGCAACAAAAATAAAAACAACTTTATTATCCCATGCCACAAAAGCTCAAATGTCTTTTTTTTAAAGATATTTTTTTGCGGCTTACGCCTTTTTTTTTTTTTTTTTTTTTTAAAGGGACAGACAGTAGGCTGACAGGAAACGGGAGAGAGATGGGGGAAGACATGCAGTAAAGGCCGTGTCGGGCTCGGGAGTCGAACCCGCGGCACACTGTGACTGGATTACCAGTCGGGTGCCCAGACGGTTACGCCACCGCCTGGGCTCAAATATCCTTTTGAACATAGTCTAAACCCCTTACACAATAGTCCATATTTCACATATAAAAACCTGTATTCCAATACCTCAAAATCTCAGCCACTCCAGCATGGTGGTGTTACGATGAAATTGGTGACCTGCATAAATATGTGAAACTCGTGTAGACAATCACAATGTCAGTGTCTGCTGATAAATGAAACGTAACAATTTACATTCAGAGTAAAAAACCTAGTGGTATTTAGGCCTTATTGTATTGAAAGATCTCCATAAAGTTGTGTGAAGTCCACAAGATCGATGGTCAAATATTTCAGCAGGTCACCAATATCACCGAGTGTGAGTGAGCAAGTGGCCGAGATTTGGGGTATTGGAATTTAGAAGAAACATCAAGCAGAACCCGACTATGTCGGGGGAGAGAAAAATGGAGACAGAGGAAATACAGGCAATAGTAGTAGCAATAGAAATAAACGTAATAGTGTAAGATAATATATAGTATAACAATGTCAGATAATACAGTACATAGTGGAATAAGAATGTTAAGATAAAATACAGTGTAGTGGTGTAATATAACATGGTTGTGCTCTGTGAGGAGGCAGAGTCCATAGTCACATAGGCTCTGTGAAGAGGGTTACAGCAAAACATCAAATGGAGAGACAGTGATGGTTCTAATTTTACCATTATGAGAATGTTTTTATTTTATATTTATAAGTGAATAATGTAAGTCTGAACCAGGACCTTAAATTAAAATATGTCCAGACCACCAGAAAAATGTAATGGAAAAACCCCAAAGAAATTATCCTAATAGTTATAGAAATATAGGACCGTCAGTTTAAGACAGTAAGATACATTTTCAAAAACCTTAGGCCTAGTTTTCAAATATAGTGAGCTGTCAATTTAAGATAGCACAATGGATAAACCTTTGAGAGAAGGTTGAATTATACCAAATGAATCAGTAGGCCTATACAACTATATACATTTCCTTTCACAAATGACTGACTAAAGGATTTTATTTAAAGGGTACCCTTTAAATACAATCCTTTAGTCACCTTAGCCAATCCTAGAAAAAACACTTTGAACACAATACAGGCAATGGATAAAACACCTTGGTAAAAGACCCTTAAAAAGACGCAGGAATACAGACCACACTGAATTACAAAGTTTAGGGGAATTTATATGAATTGATTCTCAGTGAAAATATGTTACAGATCCAGGCTTGACATAGCGTTATTCCATGACTGAATCACAACATTATTCCACAGTTTTACAACTTCATATAGTAGTAGGGACAGAGACCATGGGGTTAATCACCCCATCTCTTCCAAAACAAGTAAACGAGATACTGCACTTTTTCACCCTTCAGCGTGTATACAAGTCTTTTGTGAACAGCTCAAGAGGCATGACTGACACACAGCAAAGGCCAGGTCTGGGTTTGTACCAGTGGGAGTGAGTGAATTCACACACTTCTGCAGATCAGCTTCCACCAACATGGAAGGAGGTGGTGTTAGGAGGTGGTGTTAGAATGACGTGTTAGGGTGGTGTTAGAAGGACGTGTTAGAAGAAGGGGGTATTAGAAGTTGGTGGAAGTTGATCTGCTGATCTACTTGCACCTGCCATATATACAGGGGACTTAAATTCCCAACACAAGGTTTGGGGTTATACCGTTTGACCCAAAAGTGCACCCAAGCTTCTTCTCTGCACGATGGAACACCTATAGTCCTATACCAACCCAGACCTGGCCTTTGCCGTGGTCACCCACGTGTCCCCACATACATAATGCCTGCTACAAGCGAGGACAGTCACCAACATGTTGCCACAATGATGTCAGATCATATGCAGTGGTATAATAATGTTTAGATAAAATAGTGTTGTGGTGTACTATGATATGGTCCATGGTCATGCTCTGTCAGGAGGCCGGGTCCACAGTCACTCTTGATAGGCTCAGTGAAGGCTCTGTGAAGAAGCCTCGTCCACAGTCACACTCTTGATAGGCAGCTGGGGGTCCATAATACAAGTCCATGGAACTGCAGAGTGTGAGACAAAAAGAAACACCGGGGAGTGGCTCCCCGGATGAGGAGTTAGTGGCAGGCCTTACTGGACTGTGAGTCTGTACAATGCTTATTTATTTGACAGGGACAATGCTCATTAATCAACATGTCAGTTTTCACATCCATGTAAATGGGACAGAGTTAGCCAAAAGATAGTTTACATCTGTAGTCCCTGAGCACGTTCTTAAAAATGATAAAACTATCCATACAAAAACACATACAATACAAGGGGGGAGGAGACACTTTGACACACCATACCCAGTACATGACTTTCTTTTCAATTTTATACATATTTTCTAAATTTCACATGTCTTCTGCAGATCAGCTTCTGCAGAAATAATGGAAGGAGGTGGTGTTAGGAGGTGGTGTTAGAAGGAGGTGGTGTT
This sequence comes from Protomyctophum parallelum, assembly GCF_964188405.1. Classification (NCBI taxonomy): domain Eukaryota; kingdom Metazoa; phylum Chordata; class Actinopteri; order Myctophiformes; family Myctophidae; genus Protomyctophum; species Protomyctophum parallelum. Next base: position 32,415,314 of record NC_139715.1, read on the forward strand.
AGAAGGAGGTGGTGTTAGAAGGAAATGGTAGAGGTGGTGGTGGAAGCTGATCTGCAGAAGACACTACCGCTTTTACCTGCACGTGCTATCTATACAAGGGACTATCATTCCCAACACAAGGATTAGAGTTACAGCTAAACATCAAATGGAGAGACACCGATCCAATAAATAAACGTTTTCATGAAAACATTAAACGTTAGTTTCCGTCTCACAGATGAGGCATAACTTGTCCACAGGTCTTTCCAGTGTGCTCGTCTTGGCCTGCACACAAATGACCAGCCCCTTTCCTCAGGTATCATCTGTGTGACTCTAGACATATACAGTAGCACTATAGTATCTATGCATAGTTTCATTACATAGAAATTAGGTTCTTAGCTTACATATGATACTTGATGACTATTTCCAGGCAGGCACACTGTTGCTGGCTCCATGAAGAGGCCTGGTCCACGGTCACACACTTGAGGCAGCTGGGGGTCCATAATAGAAGTGCATGGACCTGCAGAGTGGGAGACAAAGGTTTACATGATAAAGTTTATTTGACACTTATGTAACAGACACGTTCAATGTTAACCATACATGTCTTTCTTTTAACATTTTTACATAGATTTTCTAAATTCCACATGTCTTCTGCAGATCAGCTTCCACCACATCATGGAAGGAGGTGGTGTTTTTCACCCTTCAGTGTGTATATGTACTAGTTTTTTGTGAACAGTTCAAGTGGCATGACTGAGGTGCCGATGCATTTCCATTGCTGACACACGGCAAAGGCCAGGTCTGGGTTGGTACCAGTGGGAGTGAGTGAATTCACATCGTCATAATGTCTTCTGCAGATCAGCTTCCACCAACATGGAAGCAGGTGGTGTTAGGAGGTGGTGTTAGGACGTGTTAGAAGGAGGTGGTGTTAGAAGAAGGTGGTTTTAGAAGTTGGTGGAAGCTGAGGTCTACTTACACCTGCCATATACTGTATACAGGGGACTTCAATTCCCAACACAAGGTTTGGGGTTACAGCCAAACATCAAATGAAGAGACACAGAGGCAATGGGCCTCTAGCACCAACACACTACTGTTTGACCCAAAAGAGCCCAGCACGATGGAACACCCAGACCTGGCCTTTGCTGTGGGTCAGAAATGGAATTATATCAGCACCTCAGTCTTGCCACTTGAGCTGTTCACAAAATAAGTCTCATACATGCTGAAGGGTGAAAAAGTGCAGTATCTTGTTGACTTGTATTGGAAGAGATGGGCGAGTACCTGTCTCTGCTTCAAGAGCCACAAAAATGCACTCAGATTAAGAAGAACCTGGCAACAGCAGACGTTATGATTATGGACGATTCAGTGCCAGAGAGCTTGTGGGTGTCGAGAAGAGTCAAGCAGATGATACCTGATGCAAAGGGAAGAGTCACATACCTAAGCTGTTACGAGCAATGACATTCACCCACATGTCCCCACATACATAATGCCTGCTACAAGCGAGGACATTCAACATGTTGCCACAATGATGTCAGATCATATGAAGTGGTATAAATGTTAAGATCAAATACAGTGTTGTGGTGTACTATGATCTGGTAGCAGTCCATGGTCATGCTCTGTGAGGAGGCCGGGTCCAGTCACACTCTTGATAGGCTCAGTGAAGGCTCCGTGAAGAAGCCTGGTCCACAGTCATGGAACTGCAGAGTGGGAGACAAAAAATAACTCCGGGGAGTGGCTCCCCGGATGATGAGTTAGTGGCAGGCCTTACTGGACAGTGAGTCTGTACAGTGTTAATAACAATCGCACTGATGGGAAACGAACCCACACAACCAAGGGGGGGGAGGAGAAAAGGGAGGAGAAAAGGGAGGGGATGGGGAAGGGAAGGGGTAGATGTAGAGTTCTCAATGGGCCTGAAAATTAAGGCCCGGCCCTACCCTACCCAGGCCGGCCCGAGGCTCAGCCCCGACCATAACAAGAACCAAAATGTTAGGCCAGTAGATGGTTCAATATACTGAGTGATTGTGTGAGAGAACGGACTTATCGCCAAACAAAGACAACGCCCTGGTAACATCTGTCCCAACAGCCATTTTATACTGACTTATAGCAGTTACATAGACGGCACTAGAATTGTATTTTATGTAGTCATAGCACTTTATAGTATATTAGTATAGTATATGGGCTATTCTACCGAATTAGTTCAAATTGCAGTCCCACAATGAAAAACACAATTTAGTGTTCAGACTTTTCACTGTAGTAATGTCATAGTATGGTCTAATTAATCACAAAACATTAATTGAGATAATGTGAAATTAAATATATAAAAGAACACACTTTATATGTTACTTCCTATATTGGACGGTGGCTGTCCCAACCTCTAACCCCTAAAGTTCAATTCATGAAAAAGTACTTAAATGATTTGTCACTTTCCTAGATTTATTTGAAATAAGTTGAAATAATGGAATTGATTTTGTAGATTTGTTTTAATTAAAAATATATATATAAAAAATGCTGTTTTCATGTCACTACCGGAACAGAAAGAGTTTAAGTCCATAGATGGAGCCTGGTTTAAGCCACACCCCCACACTCTTCACCAAGAAGTGACAGACTTCATGTTCATCACGGCCAAATGATGAGTAGCTAGTTTGCTTCAGTCTGAAATTAATGTCTTCCAAAGTCTGAAAATCAGTGTGTGGTTTTAAGGACTGTCACTACCGAAACACATCATTTCTCATAAATTATAAACTATTTTGGATTTTCTGCTAAATGTGATGTTTCTATCCATGTACATCAGTTTAAAGCTGTTTTTCTTAGGCATGTTTTGCCTAGCATTGTAGAGTTAAGCTAAAAACTTGATAAAATTGTCACTACCGAAACAGTCACTACCGAAACAATTAGTCACTAATTATATATACCGTTACGTTCTTAGCTTACTCATGTTTCATGATAACTAACTTTTTATGTGTGTGATGTATTGCCATGCTTTTCGTTCTTTCTTAATGTAAGTAGCTCTGGATTAAGAGCGTCTGCTAAATGCCTAAATTGTAATAAATTGCAAGATACTAGTTGACTGAGGTACTGATGCATTTACATTGCCGACACATGGCAAAGGGCAGGTCTGGGTTGGTCTGGGTGTTCCATTGTGCAGAGTGGAAGCTTCTTTTGGGTCAAACAACGGTAGTGTGTTGGCGTTAGAGGCCCATTGGCTCTGTGTCACTCCATTTGATGATGTTTGGCTATAACCCCAATCCTTGTGTTGGGAATTGAAGTCCCCCTTTATAGAAGGCAGGCACATTTATTTGAGACATGCTTGTGAAGAGTCTGCCTGTTCTATTAACTCATTTTGGATTTTTTCAGAAGAAGGTGGTGGAAGCTGATCTGCAGAAGACATATGATAATGTGAATTCATTCACTCCTGCTGGTATTTGCACCAGCCATATATACAGGGGACTTCAATTCCCAACAAGGATTGGGGTTACAACCCCACTGTCTTTGATTGTCTAAAGTCAAAGATAGTGAGTTAACAACCAATATATTAAGATCACGATTGGTTAGTTGTATCATATGTGTAATGTCAACTACCATAATGCAATATTCTTTGTAAAATGTATACATTTGATTATATTGATTTCAAATCAATATAATCAACTTTATACATTTTACAAATAATATTGCGTTTAGATTTCGATTACTCTCAATAATTCAACACAAAGTTAAAATTTCAATTTAAATGTATTTAATTGTGGAACCACCTACCTAAGTATTAACTCATTTTGGATACAACATAAATAATTTCAGTTTTTCTCCTCTGGTGAAAAGTTGGAGGCTGCGCGATGGCAAATCTGGTCACATCTACTCTTCTGTAGATCAGCTTCCACCAACATGGAAAGAGGTGGTGTTAGAAGGACGTGTCAGAAAGAGGTGGTATTAGAAGAAGGTGGTATTAGGAGGTGGTATTAGAAGGAGTTGGTGGAAGTTCATCTGCAGAAGACATGATAATGTGAATTCCTACACCCCTGCCGGTATTTGCACCTGCCATATATATACAGGGGACTTTCAATTCCCAACACAAGGATTGGGGTTACAGCCAAACATCATCAAATGGAGAGACACAGAGCCAATGGGCCTCTAGCAGCAACACACTACTGTTGTTTGACCCAAAAGAGCCCCCAACCATCTTACAGTATAGTATCCATACTATACATACAGCAAGCCAAATAAATATCAAACTTTTTTGATAATGATCGGAACGGCCCAGGGTTTCTCGTCTGCTTTAATTGCCAGCCAGCCAGCCGGCCGTAAAACAGCCTTCGGTTTTAGCGCTCCATTTACCTGGAATCAATTACAATGGACTTCAATAATGGACTCCATGATGTCATTGCATGGGGCACTTTAGAAACTTGCAAGGTATTCTTGTTTTCAGTGGTGGAAAATAACGAAGTACAATTACTTCGTTACTGTACTTAAGTACACGTTTTGAGAATTTGTACTTTTATTTACTATTTTTATTTTGCTGTACTTTTACTTTTACTTCGTTACATTTACAATTAAAAAATCGTACTTTTAATCCGCTACATTAAAATTGGACACCTTTCGTTACTCGCTACACATTTCCACGCAAAATATGCGAAATATGCGGGGCTCGCTTGATCGCCTCACTCATTCGTTCACATCAAGGGGCTGCTTCAAAACGCCACTGAGCAACTTCCACTGACATGAATAGCGGAGGGGCGGAGCTTCGCGCCAGTTCAGTCTCTATCCTTTTAATTACAGCGAGCCGCGGTGTGTGTGTGTGTGTGTGTGTGTGAGACGTGTGCTGCATCTGCTGATTATATTGCAGTTCTGTTTTCGTCACATAGCCTACACAGCTTAACGTCAGGAACGTTACACTCACCGATCCAGGTGATTGCAATAATAATCACTGTAGGCCTAGTGCCCTAGTCTTACCGTGCATTGCATGTAAACGTCTGTCAAACGGGATGGTTGTTAAAGTTGATATCGGTTTTAACTTTCTCCCCCAATAATGTAATCCACATTTGTGCATAGGCCTATAGCCTACTGTAGGCTTTTTTGACTAGATGTAGAAGACATTTTCAAGCTCTTGCTACTGAAATGACAGATTATTTTTATGGAGAAATCATTTACATGCATCTCAATGGGAGACAGTTTGCCTACACAGAGTGGAGTGGATGGGGCTTAAATAGTGAAGGACTAATTATAATGTGTGAATTCACGCAATTATGTCTGTTTTGCAAATTGCAATGGCTCTCCCCATTCTCCCATAAATGACTGTCTACCCCCATCTGAAATATATTTTTGTGTGAGCTGCTTGCAACCTGAGTTGTTTGTAATGATAGTAAACACAAACATTGTCCTAACACAAACATTAAATGCCATTGATAATGAATGGCCAGTTTCTAGTGTTTATCCCAACACAAACATTAAATGCCATTGATAATGAATGGACAGTTTCTAGTGTTTATCCCAACACAAACATTAAATGCCATTGGCCAGTTTCAAGACGAGTGTTGAAATAAAGCCACTGTTGGACTTAATTTCTTTGTAAGCATTTTGAAAAGCATGTTGTACTTTTTACTTGTACTTTGTACTTGTACTTTGTAATATTTACTTTTATACTTAAGTACATTTTACACCGGGTACTTTTTGTACTTTAATACATTTAATTTGAGGTACTTTTGTACTTTTACTTAAGTAACTTTCTCAATGGGTACTTTGTACTTTTACTTAAGTAATTTTCAAGTAGAGAATCAGTACTTCTACTTAAGTAAAATATGTTTGTACTTTTTCCACCACTGCTTGTTTTCATTTGTTACCGTTTAAAATAAGATGACAGTATTGTTTTTACTTTATATAACACATTTCATGCTGCTGTTCTTATTTTTAATATGTATTATGCCTTTTGTAATCTTGTAATACGCAGTTCAATGTATTTCCAAGAAAAGAAGGACGTACTCACAGTTTGTACTTGGTCCTTGGTGCTCTGTCTGCGCAGTGGGTCCTTGGTGCTCTGCCTGCGCAGTGGGTCCTTGGTGCTCTGTCTGCGCAGTGGGTCCTTGGTGCTCTGTCTGCGCAGTGGGTCCTTGGTGCTCTGTCTGCGCAGTGGGTCCTTGGTGCTCTGTCTGCACAGTGGGTCCTTGGTGCTCTGTCTGCGCAGTGGGTCCTTGGTGCTCTGTCTGCGCAGTGGGTCCTTGGTGCTCTGTCTGCGCAGTGGGTCCTTGGTGCTCTGTCTGCGCAGTTGGTCCTTGGTGCTCTGTCTGCGCAGTGGGTCCTTGGTGCTCTGCCTGCGCAGTGGGTCCTTGGTGCTCTGTCTGCGCAGTGGGTCCTTGGTGCTCTGTCTGCGCAGTGGGTCCTTGGTGCTCTGTCTGCGCAGTGGGTCCTTGGTGCTCTGTCTGCGCAGTGGGTCCTTGGTGCTCTGTCTGCGCAGTGGGTCCTTGGTGCTCTGTCTGCGCAGTGGGTCCTTGGTGCTCTGTCTGCGCAGTGGGTCGTTGCTGTGCAGGAGTAGCGAAGACATTGAGCGAGGTTTCCATAAACTGTGCCCTACACGTAAAAAATAAAAATAAAGATACTGATGATAACAGCACAAAGTAAATAAGTAACCACAGCAAAATCCCAAAAAAGCAGTAATGTGTGTGTGTGTGTGTGATATAACAACTTTACTTCAATGTGGCTACACAGTATATAACTATCTCACTCTCTGTTTCTTGCACAACAGCGCCCCTACTGGTACTAATAGTGTACTAAAGGTGCTCACAGTCACATAGGTGCATGGGTGGGTGGGTGAACCAACACCTAAGCCAAATTCCAATACCCAATATCTCGGCCACTCCCTCACTCACACTCGCTCACTCCAGCATGGCAAATGACGGTGAAATTGGTGACTTGCCAAATATGTGACCATCTTGTTCACACAACTATTACATGGAAGTCTTTAAATACATGGCCCTAAATACAGTTAGGTTGAACTCTGCTAATGAACAAACTGCAACAATTGACATTAGGACACATTTACATTATGTGATTGTCTACACGGTTGTCACATATTTCAGCAGGTCACCAATTCCACCATAACACCACCTTGCTGGAGTGACTGAGTGCGAGTGAGCGAGTAGGTGAGATTCTGGGTATTGGAATTTGGCTATAGGCAGGTGAACCTTGGAGTGGTTGCACCCTTCAAAAATGTTAGTCAGGCAAGATAAAGTGACAAGTTTATAATTAGCTCTCCTATGAAAGGGCAGGTCGGACCGAGGACACCAACTATTATACCGAAATTATATTGGGGAAAGAAAAGGGGACAACTCAAGACAATAACTCATGCAACAACATTAGCAGTGGAGGTATAACCAACAAACATACACACCAATAAACACCCAAAGGTCCCACGGTGCAGTCCAATAAACACCCAAAGGTCCCACGGTGCAGTCCAATAAACACCCAAAGGTCCCACGGTGCAGTCCAATAAACACCCAAAGGTCCCACGGTGCAGTCCAATAAACACCCAAAGGTCCCACGGTGCAGTCCAATAAACACCCAAAGGTCCCACGGTGCAGTCCAATAAACACCCAAAGGTCCCACGGTGCAGTCCAATAAACACCCAAAGGTCCCACGGTGCAGTCCAATAAACACCCAAAGGTCCCACGGTGCAGTCCAATAAACACCCAAAGGTCCCACGGTGCAGTCCAATAAACACCCAAAGGTCCCACGGTGCAGTCCCAACAACAGAGGAAAGTCGTGTGCAGCAGGGCGGACCCGGCCTTGGACAAGGTTACAACTGTAACAGATTAGAGATCAGATTCATACGAGGTTTTCCACTGGACACACACTGGTCTGACGAACCCATTCTGACCTGAGATCAGATTCAAAAAATGTCAGTCGTTCTTCGATTTTTCAAAAATAGCAGACCTACAAGCTCGTATCGCGCCACTCGGTGGCGCGATATGAGCTTGTAGATCTGCTATTTTTCAATAGCTAAAGCATAACATGATGCCAACACCAAAATGGGTGCCCGGTCAGAATGGGTTAAAACGTGCCAGTATAGAAAACAACTCAAATGTCTACAGTAACTGCCTATACAAACTAAATGGATAACTCAAATTAACAACAACATGAAAGACTGGACACCCTCAACCCATTCAGACCATGGGGTCGCATCGGTGTCGCCTTTATATAGCTTTTAACCACTTTAACCATTATTTTAAACTTTAACTGTTGAAAAATAGCAGATCTACAACCTCCGCGCTACGAGCTTGTAGGTCTGCGATCTTTGAAAAATCTTGAAAATGTGTGCAAATCTTATATATGTTCTTTCACAGTGAACATTTTTAACTCAAATATATGGTTCTGGGGGGGGGGGGGGTCCCTGGAACACCATATATTGAGGTGGGGGTCCACAGCCAAATACAGATAATTCTGGGGGTCCTTGACATGAAATAGTTTGAGCACCGCTGACATAGAAACAGTTTTTTTCAGAAATCTGTCATGATTTAGAAGACATTTTGTAGAATCTGTTCTCAGGTCTAAATGGGTTAAAGGAGAATTCCATACTAAAAGGCTTTCTTACCTTTCTTTGTAGTTGTTACGTCCCCACCAAAGAGGTCCAGGTGTTATTTTGTGCAAAATCTCCTTATTGGCTATTTCCCCTACCATAAGCCCTAAATGAATTGCATTGAATTGAATGGGGCTATGGGGTGTTGTGCTAATTTGCTTATTTCCATCGCTCAAAATTATAATTTCTTTGTATATATCCTCTCTTCATAATGTAAATAATATCCCAAGCGGCACACTTTACTACTTCTTTCGATGGAAATAAGCGAACTAGCATAACACCCCATAGCCCCATTCAATTCCCATTCAATGCAATGCAATTCATTGTGGGCTTATGGTAGGGAAAATAGCCAATAAGGAGTTTTTGCACAAAATAACACCTGGACCTCTTTGGTGGGGACGTAACAACTACAAAGAAAGGTAAGAAAGATAAGAAAGCATTCTAGCATGGAATTCTCCTTTAAGGAAATGGAAAAACACATTAGTGGGCAGCCCTGGTATAAGCAAACACTGCATTCAAATCATTATTATAAAAGAACAAACAATAAAACCTACTTTGATTTGCAGTGATACTACAGCACAATCAATGTGAGGGCAAGGCCGGGGACATCAACAGCACCACAGCTACAAGAAAAGACAGTGATATGACTAAACTAAAAGTGCATTTAAATACACAGACACAGGTAGAATGTAGAACACATGTATGCTTTTGTACCGGTATCTCCACGTCTCTATAGACACAGCAGCAGAGCACTTCATTTGAAGACATTAATGTTTGACACAGAATAAAGTGCATTTAAATACACAGACACAGGTAGAATGTAGAACACATGTATGCTTTTGTACCGGTATCTCCACGTCTCTATAGACACAGCAGCAGAGCACTTCATTTGTGGGATCAACTCATTTGAAGACATTAATGTTTGACACAGAATAAAGTGCATTTAAATACACAGACACAGGTAGAATGTAGAACACATGTATGCTTTTTTACCGGTATCTCCACGTCTCTGTAGACACAGCAGCAGAGCACTTCATTTGAAGACATTAATGTTTGACACAGAATAAAGTGCATTTAAATACACAGACACAGGTAGAATGTAGAACACATGAATGCTTTTTTACCGGTATCTCCACGTCTCTGTAGACACAGCAGCAGAGCACTTCATTTGTGGGATCAACTCATTTGAAGACATTAATGTTTGACACAGACTAAAGTGCTAAAACAACCCAAAGCCAGTAGAACAAACATTTTGGCCTGCCATGCTGGGTGAACAAACAATGAACACCATTCTGTGTCAGAGTCAAAATGGCTGCTTCTGCTTCTTCTTCTTTCTGTTTTACGACAGTTGGCATCCAGTTGTTGGTGCATTACCGCCACCTTGTGAGTGTGACCCAAATCTTGGATCAGCCAACAACCAGACATCACCTTCTTCTTCTTCTTCTTCATGGGGTTTTATGGCGGTTGGCATCCAAATAGTTGCATTACCGCCCCCTTCTGTTACTCTCGTTCATTTACATTCTATCCCATAACCCAGTTTCTTTCATAAACCTGATCACCGTGCCTCTCCCCGTATTGTCCTCTGCTGCACCAATTAACTTGTTAAAAGTGACGTCTTCCACTGACACCCCTCTCAGCTCTTCCACCATACTCTCCCTTTCTCTCCGATACTGTCTACAGTCCATAACGGCATGCTCCACTGACTCCTCCTCCTGACAGTGTTCACACAGGCCTGTCGGATGTTTGCCCATCACCTTCAGTGTTTTGTTCAGCCCACTGTGTCCCAACTTTAGCCCTGTTATTATTACCTCCTTTCTCCTGCATCCATTACCGTACTTTCTACCTCCACCCACTTTACTTTGGCTGCTGTAGTAATGCCTTCCTTTTCCTTCTCCATCCCATCTTTGCTGCCATTCTTCCATCACTTTCTTCCATACCACTGACTTAGCCTCTGCTTTACTCATATGGATTTCCACCTCTACTTCCTCACTTAGCAGTGCTTCCTTGGCCAGCATACCTGCAGTCTCATTCCCCTCAATCCCCACATGCGCTGGTACCCACATGAGCTGTATCTCCACTCCCTTTTGGATCAAATTATGTTGCAACCATTGAGTATTGCAACATACTCTTGAGTTCCGTCCGGGGTGACGTCACCAGTGGAGTGGAACCACTGCGTCCCGAAATTCCACAATACTCTACTATGTACAATCACAATGCCAAATGACTGGTATTGAGACTTTAATACGACTGCCTGGCAACAAAAGTCATTGCTTACAGGCTATGTGGTAAATGTATAAAATAATAAATAATACTAGTAATAGTAATTATGCCTACATGTCCATTTAGGAGGGTGTAGTGTAGAGGGTCCCGTTACATATCTAAACCAATCAAGTGTTTTTTATTTTATTTAATCATTATGCCTACATGTCCATTTAGGAGGGTGTAGAGGGTCCAGTTACATATCTAAACCAGGGGTTTTCAACCAATTGTGAACCAGGGACCACCACCCTGACTTAGAATCAACCTGGGCACCACTGTTGTGTTGGGTGGGGATATGGGGTAAGGGCTAAGATTAATGCTTTTGTAACACTTGCTATGCCTCCCATGTGTGTACATTCCACTGTTTTTCAACCAATTGTCCACTGACTAAGTATCATTTCCTAATAATAATGACTCAACCAGACAATCCGCTGCACTTCCCGCTCTTGAGATGATAATTCCCTTTTTCTGTTGAATTTCTTGACCTCCAATTTGTCAGTAAAATGACTACATGAACGGTCATCATAGGTCACCAGGTCATTCAGTTCACTGTTTCTCAACTAGTGGAAAGACATTTAAAACAATCAACAAATCCTACATTACTAAATGAATGGTCAGGGACCACATGCGATACTTCCAGGGACCACCAGTGGTCCACGGACCACCTGTTGAAAACCCCTGATCTAAACCAATCAAGTGTTTTTTTTATTTTATTTAATAATTTCTGTAGTGTTATCAAATACACTGCTTGCCTGTGCTAGTTGTTGCATTATAGTAGCACATTGCCTTAATGAGTTGAAGTGTCAGGAACAGTTTCTTTAGTGAGTTGTTTACTGTAAGCTAATCATAGCAATGATTCATGTAAACCCAAACTTGAACTATTTGCTGCTGTGAGCTATAAAAGGTCATTGAAGGAACCAACTGAATGAGTACAGTACATATGAAATAAACAATTACGTGTCATCTTTTAATAAGTGCTTGGAAGTTGGAAAATCATCTTTTAATAAGTGCTTCAGCATGGAACCTAATTTCCTAAATAAATGTCATGCCCAAATTGGTACACCAGGTTGCGGTTAATACTTTAATGCTTGTAACCAAGTACTAAACATTGGATCTTTTCATTCATTTGTGTCATATTTATAAAACCCCACACACACTTAAGAGCTTGTGACCAAGTAGGCTACTATACATTGGACATTTACATTTCCTGAAAACCACCACTGCGGTCCACTATTCACTAAGTGAGTCCCGCGCTACGAGCTTGTAGGTCTGCTATTTTTGAGAAATCCAAGAGCGACTGACATAGAAGACATTTTTGATCTGATCTCAGGTCAGAAGGGGTTAATACTCCACCACTGGTTATGACCCAGACGGGGAATCAAATCACCTGTTGGAGAAACTGGCAGCTATTCATCCCCAAAAATGAAAGAATGCAGCGTAGACATTTCTGTGTTAATGCTTTTTAAACTGCTCACTGCCTTCTGGGGCTGTTTTATTTGATTATTTTACATTGGCAACGTACAGTAGGCTATATATGTGTACAGTAGGCTATGTTATGTAAAACATAACATAGCCAACGTACAGTAGGCTATATTATGTAAAACAAAAACCTTTATTTTGATTTAGGACGTCATATTAAAGTTAATCAAAAAGGCATGTTCAAATTGGTATAGCGTGGCTATGGTCCAACCTCCCGTTAACCCATTCTGACCTGAGATCAGATTCATACGAGGTTTCCACTGGACACTACACTGGTCTGATTAACCCATTCTGACCTGAGATCAGATTTATACGAGGTTTCCACTGGACACTACACTGGTCTGATTAACCCATTCTGACCTGAGATCAGATTCTAAAAATGTCAGTCGTTCTTCGATTTTTCAAAAAATAGCAGACCTACAAGCTCGTAGCGCGCCACTCGGTGGCGCGCTACGAGCTTGTAGATCTGCTATTTTTCAATAGCTAAGGCTAAAGCATAACATGATGCTAACACCAAAACGGGTTCCCGTTCATGTTGCTGTATTCCCTTTAAAGTATTTATTTACCTGTATATATTTGCATGTGAACTGTGTTGCGGGAGGTTTTATATATATATAGTATATAAGATAATAATGGCTCATTAGCTGTTATGAATTATGGAAATATGGTATGTTTTTTCATACCAGTTAGTTGTTAACAGCTTTGTTCTCTCAGCAACCATCAATGACCTGGAAGGAAGTGAAGCTTACAGCTTAGGAAGCAGTTTCTCAATATATATATAGTGTAGGGCACCCTCTGGTGGGAACAACATGCAACGACACCTATATTTTAAACGTTTGAAATCTTGTGAAATGGGACTTTCTGAATACTGAGTGTACTTTCTATACTTTTGGTACTTTAAGTACATTTATATACTTTTGTACTTTTACTCAAGTGACCTTTGACCTTTGACCAGTAGTAACCTCTTCTGATAAACCATGTTTACTGAAGCGACGTTACTGACCCGAGTCTCACCGTCCATCCATCTTCAACCGCTTATCCGTAGTCGGGTCACGGGGGCAACAGCTCCACCAGAGAGCTCCAGACTTTCCTTCTCCACAGCAAACTGTAGTAACTTCCTCCTGGGGGATCCCGAGACGTTCCAAGGCCAGTGAGTCGATGTGTTTCCTCCAACTGCAACGTGGTCTGCCCCGGGGTTTCCTCCCAGTGGGACGTGGTCCTTGGTCTGCCCCGGGGTCTCCTCCCAGTGGGACGTGGTCCTTGGTCTGCCCCGGGGTCTCCTCCCAGTGGGACGTGGTCCTTGGTCTGCCCCGGGGTCTCCTCCCAGTGGGACGTGGTCCTTGGTCTGCCCCCAGGGGTCTCCTCCCAGTGGGACGTGGTCCTTGGTCTGCCCCGGGGTCTCCTCCCAGTGGGACGTGGTCCTTGGTCTGCCCCGGGGTCTCCTCCCAGTGGGACGTGGTCCTTGGTCTGCCCCGGGTTCTCCTCCCAGTGGGATGTGGTCCTTGGTCTGCCCCGGGGTCTCCTCCCAGTGGGATGTGGTCCTTGGTCTGCCCCGGGGTCTCCTCCCAGTGGGACGTGGTCCTTGGTTTGCCCCGGGGTCTCCTTCCAGTGGGACGTGGTCCTTGGTCTGCCCCGGGGTCTCCTTCCAGTGGGACGTGGTCCTTGGTCTGCCCCGGGGTCTCCTTCCAGTGGGACGTGGTCCTTGGTCTGCCCCGGGGTCTCCTTCCAGTGGGACGTGGTCCTTGGTCTGCCCCCGGGGTCTCCTCCCAGTGGGACGTGATCCTTGGTCTGCCCCGGGGTCTCCTCCCAGTGGGACGTGATCCTTGGTCTGCCCCCGGGGTCTCCTCCCAGTGGGACGTGCCTCGAGGACCTCCCTAGGGAGACGCCCGAAATGCATCCTAACCAGATTGCCCTTGTGACTGATCGTGTGACTAAACTTCTCACCCTATATCTAAGGGAGATGAACTTATCACCCTATATCTAAGGGAGATTAACTTCTCACCCTATTTCTAAGGGAGATGCCAGCCACCCGTCAATGAAACTCATTTTATTTTATCCTAGAGCATGTATGAAATAAATGGCAGAGCTGAAATAGACATGTACATTCTTAAACATGTAGCTAGGTGTAATGTTAAGAGTCCACAGAAGACATGTAAATATGAAATAAATGCTTAAACATGTAGCTAGGTGTAATGTTAAGAGTCCACAGAAGACATGTAAATATGAAATAAATGCTTAAACATGTAGCTATAGGTGTAATGTTAGAGTCCACAGAAGACATGTAAATATGAAATGAATGCTTAAACATGTAGCTAGGTGTAATGTTAGAGTCCACAGAAGACATGTAAATATGAAATAAATGCTTAAACATGTAGCTATAGGTGTAATGTTAAGAGTCCACAGAATTGAACCTTTCAAGCCTGTTTTCTCAACGCCATTTCTTTGCAAGACATTACTCTATAAGCCATATCTCCAAAACTGGTGGGTCAAACTGAACAACCAATATGTCAATTTGAAGCTGGAAGTCCCTGCTTTCACACGACATGAAAAGAACTAAAGTAATTAAAAAGATCCAATGACTTACTGTGTGTCACGTTTGGTCACATATATTGTCATGACAACACTATGAATATTAATAAAGTACAATATCAGACGTTCAAGAATCAGTTTATTGAACAAATAAACACTTTTACAAAATGTGATCATCAGAATAATGAATATGAACGATCAGACAATAACATCAGAATTATCCCACTACCAGAATCACAAGAGGGTCGACCTGGTGTCTGTTTTTTCCCCTCCGTGGCGCTAAGCGAGACCGACCGCAGGCCGTCCAGCTTCTAGTCTGAATAATGAGAATAATATGGAATCAATATTAAAATCAAAAGAAAACAAAAGAAAACCAAACAATGGAATGACTGACAATGGTTCAACAGATGAACAATGAATGATCTGAATGTCATTAACCCATTTTGGGCGGGAACCCCTTTTGGTGTTAGCATTATGTAATGCTTTAGCCATTGAAAAACAGCAGATCTACAAGCTCGTAGCGCGCCACCGAGTGGCGCGCTACGAGCTTGTAGGTCTGCTATTTTTAGAAAAACGAAGAACGACTGACATAGAAACATAGCTTTTTCAGAGAACTGCCAGGATGTATAGAAGACATTTTTAGAATCTGATCTCAGGTCAGAATGTCATTAAAGAACGAATGCAGACATTTTGCAGATGTTTGAATCCAGAGTGATTTACAAAGTCCACCATGAGAGTAAACTACATGCAAGTCCAGTCGACCAATCAACACGCTCACAGCAGGAAAAAAAAAAGGAGGGGTGCCGAGTAGGGAACCCTGTGGGACCCCCGTCAGTAAAGAACCCTGTGGGACCCCCGTCAGTAAAGAACCCTGTGGGACCCCCGTCAGTAAAGAACCCTGTGGGACCCCCGTCAGTAAAGTCAACAGGGTTTCAGTGGTTCAGTATAAAGGTTTATATACAATAAAAAAGGTCCTCACAGCCTGTCTGTCTTTCCCCACAGCCTGTCTGTCCTCACAGCCTGTCTGTCTGTCCTCACAGCCTGTCTGTCTGTCCTCACAGCCTGTCTGTCCTCACAGCCTGTCTGTCTGTCCTCACAGCCTGTCTGTCCCCACAGCCTGTCTGTCCTCACAGCCTGTCTGTCCTCACAGCCTGTCTGTCCTCACAGCCTGTCTGTCTGTCTGTCTGTCCTCACAGCCTGTCTGTCTGTCCTCAAAGCCTGTCTGTCTGTCCTCACAGCCTGTCTGTCTGTCCTCACAGCCTGTCTGTCCTCACAGCCTGTCTGCCCTCACAGCCTGTCTGCCCTCACAGCCTGTCTGCCCTCACAGCCTGCCTCACAGCCTGTCTGTCTGTCCTCACAGCCTGTCTGTCTGTCCTCACAGCCTGTCTGTCCTCACAGCCTGTCTGTCCTCACACAGAGACACAGAGGAGTCAGGCCAAACATAGAACCCAGCGTAGAGCGGTTGAGTGAAGGTGCTCTGTACGGTGTACAGGTGAGTCAGAGTGTCCTCTAACACTCTGTAGAAGGACAGAGTCCCAGCGGGACGGTCCAGATAGACTGCTACTCTGTTGGAGACAGAGGGACGGATAGGAAGGACAGTCCTCTTACTATTGTGGAAGACAGAGTAACGGTCACCATGCTGACCATCAGCACAGAACAGACACCAGGAATGTTCATTCCCTCCAAGCAGACCGTCCAGACCGCTTCCTTTCCTACGGATGTCTCCGTCAGCCACTCCTATCCTAACCTTTCCACTGAACTGTACCTCACTGTAGCAGCGTTCATCTAGACTCTCTGAACTCAGAACCTGAACCCGTCCATCAAACCTGTCAGGATGGTCAGGATATGAATGATCCTGACCATCCCGTGTCACCCTCCTGTTGTCCTCAGACAGAGAGAGGAAACGGTTTGCTGTGTTTGTGTCCAGAGTGAGACGCTGGAAATCTGATGAGAAAACAACACAGTACACATTAAATACATCATTCACTGAGACGCACGCACATACACGCACACACGCACATGCACACACACACACACGCACACACGCACACACACACACGCACACACACACACACGCACACACGCACACACACACACACACACACACACACACACACACGCATGCACACGGTCACACACACACACACACACACACACACACACACACACGGTCACACACACACACGGTCACACACACACACACACACACACACACACACACACACACACACACACACACACACACACACATACGCATGCACACGGTCACACACACACACACACACACACACACACACGCACACACACGGTCACACACACACACACACGGTCACACACGCACGCACGCACACACACACTTAAAAAAGCAGATGTACAAGCTTGCAGCGCGCCACGCAATGATGCGCTGTGAGCTTGTAGATCTACTATTTTTAAACAACCAACGTATAAAATATGGAAAAAGTGTTTAAAATGAGTGCTATATTAACACCCTCCAAGGACCCCCTGGAACCCTCCAAGGACCCCCTGGAACCCCCTAAGGACCAGTGGAACCCCCTAAGGACCCACTGGAACCCCCTAAGGACCAGTGGAACCCTCCAAGGACCCCTTAGAACCCTCCAACGACCCCCTGGAACCCTCTAAGGACCCCTGGAACCCTCCAAGGACCCCTGGAACCCCCTAAGGACCAGTGGAACCCTCCAAGGACCCCCTAGAACCCTCCAAGGACCCCCTGGAACCCTCTAAGGACCCCCTGGAACCCTCCAAGGACCCCCTGGAACCCTCTAAGGACCCCTGGAACCCCCTAAGGACCCCTGGAACCCCCTAAGGACCAGTGGAACCCTCCAAGGACCCCTGGAACCCTCCAAGGACCCCCTGGAACCCTCTAAGGACCCCCTGGAACCCTCTAAGGACCCCTGGTACCCTCTAAGGACCCCCTGGAACCCTCTAAGGACCCCTGGTACCCTCTAAGGACCCCCTGGAACCCTCTAAGGACCCCTGGTACCCTCTAAGGACCCCCTGGAACCCCCCAAGGACCCCCTGGAACCCCCCAAGGACCCCTGGTACCCTCTAAGGACCCCCTGGAACCCTCTAAGGACCCCTGGTACCCTCTAAGGACCCCCTGGAACCCTCTAAGGACCCCTGGTACCCTCTAAGGACCCCCTGGAACCCTCTAAGGACCCCCTGGAACCCTCTAAGGACCCCCTGGAACCCCCCAAGGACCCCCTGGAACCCTCTAAGGACCCCTGGTACCCTCTAAGGACCCCCTGGAACCCTCTAAGGACCCCTGGTACCCTCTAAGGACCCCTGGTACCCTCTAAGGACCCCCTGGAACCCTCTAAGGACCCCCTGGAACCCTCTAAGGACCCCCTGGTACCCTCTAAGGACCCCCTGGAACCCTCTAAGGACCCCCTGGAACCCTCTAAGGACCCCCTGGAACCCTCTAAGGACCCCCTGGAACCCTCCAAGGACCAGTGGAACCTTCCAACATGTTGCAACGCAACATGTAGTGAGCTTGAAGATCTAATATTTTTGACAGACAGACAGACAGACAGACTCACATCTCGTATGGAGGTGAGCATCATTCCATTGTTCTCCTCCATGAATCACTCTGTAGGAAGGAGAACATCACTTTGTTTAGTAATATATTAATACAACTTATAATCAGTGTTTAACCCATTTTGACCTGGGAACGATTCTGCAAATGTCTTCTAAATCCTGACTGTTTTCTGGAAAAAGCTGTTTTTGTCAGTCACACTTTCATGTCACTTTTCACGATTCTTCAAAAATAGCAGACCTACAAGCTCGTAGCGCGCCACTCGGTGGCGCGCTACGAGCTTGTAGATCTGCTATTTTTCAATAGCTAAGGCATGACATAGTGCTAACACCAAAAGGGGTTACAAACGTGTTAAATTGCCGTAATCAAATAACGTTTTGGATTGATGGCATTGATGGTTAGTTTTGCATTAGAGTACTCAGTTACTTAGTTACTTTTCCTGCTGTTAGTTACATCACATCCAGACCTATATTGTCCTGTTCCTTCTGTCAGCACAAAGGAAAATAAATCCATCCGACACATTTTCTCTGTTTCCTGGTAAATGAATGAGCTCGTCTCCGTCAACAGCATCAGCTGTACGGATGTTACACACAAATCGGTGACCGCATGCCTTGCCAAAATCCAGCAATCTGCTTTTGATGGCACTGGTTTGGTTTTGTTGCTCTTGTGCAACATGGCAGAGATCGACAGAAGACAGAGAGGTCATCCTTTAGTAAGGTTGTGGAAGTATATTCAGTATTCACATCATATATGGATTTATTGGAGAAGGAAGATATGTTTGGTGAATCCCAGCACTGCTCCACAACACTCCGATAGGCAGAAACCTTGATGAGGGGATTACGTAGGCTGTGTGATTCCTCACAAATGTGTTTTAATCTTCAGTAACGCAAAGGTATATTTATATAAGGTTAACAGAATACCTTTCTAAATGGTAGTACTCCTGTAACGTTACCCAACACTGCTTGTAATAGTTAACATGAACAGTAGTGATAACGAAGGCCAAACGGAATCGGCAGGTTTTTTTCTGTTTTTCTGTGGTGACTCCGGAGGAAAATCTGCGGGATTCTGTGGAGTGTTTTTTAACCCATTCTGACCTGAGATCAGATTCATACAAGTTTTCCACTGGACACACACTGGTCTGATTAACCCATTCTGAACTGAGATCAGATTCTAAAAATGTCAGTCGTTCTTCGATTTTTCAAAAATAGCAGATCTACAAGCTCGTAGCGCGCCACTCGGTGGCGCGCTATGAGCTTGTCAGTCAGTCAGTCTAGCCAGTCAGTTATATAGCCAGTCAGTCAGTCAGCCAGTCAGCCAGTTAGCCAGCCAGCCAGTTATATAGCCAGTCAGTTATATAGCCAGTCAGTCAGTCAGTCAGCCTGCCTGCCAGCCAGATAGCCAGTCAGTTATATAGCCAGCCAGTCAGTCAGCCAGTCAGTTATATAGCCAGTCAGTCAGTCAGCCAGTCAGCCTGCCTGCCTGCCAGATAGCCAGGGGCCAGCTTGGGGGCTTTCTCAAGAGGAATATCTGCCTCTACCAGAGCCTTTATAAAACACAACACAAACGTCTTCCTCTCAGCAGTACATGGGCCTTGGAGAGGCAGGCAGCCAGGGTTTCAGTCCTATAGATCGTACTGCAAAACTAAGACAATTTGTTAAAACCCTAGCATCCCTATTCTGAGGGTAACATTAGTCGAAAATAGCAGATCTACAAGTTCACAAACGATGCCTCATGCTGCGACTAAGGGCCGATTCATACTCCTATTTTAGAGCCGAATAAAAGTCGGTTCGGTGCTGTAAAGCCTACAATTTGACGTCATTTGAGGTTCGGGGGGGCGGGTACCGTCCTAAAGTCGGCTCTTCGGTGCTACAGAAAATTTCTGACGAGCCGAAATCATTTCGGCACTACAGCGCCGAAACAGCGGTAAAATAGGAGTATGAATCGGCCCTAAGTGGGCGTCTAAAAATACTGAACATGAATCCAACACAACACTATCGTGGACACCAAAACAGAGTGGGCACTAGGGAAAGGAGGGCAGACTGGGCACCATGCAGGGAAAGGTAGGCACCAAAACAGAGTGGGCATTAGGGAAAGGAGGGCAGACTGGGCACCAGGGAAAGGTAAGCACCAAAACAGAGTGGGCACTAGGGAAAGGAGGGCAGACTGGGCACCAGGGAAAGGTAAGCACCAAAACAGAGTGGGCAAGCTATCTATGGAATCTATTGAAAAGTTTAATCTGCAACAAAATGTTATATGGGGTCCCTGGCTCCTGCTTCATCTCTCTCAGCTAAAGGTTTTCTCTCAATTCAATTCAAATTAGCTTTATTGCCTGGCATGAGAAGTTACCCTGGGTAAACATAGTACCTTTCCTTTCCTTACCATTGACTCATATTCACTCCCAGCCTGCCTACCAACCATTGACTCATATTCAGTCCCAGCCTGCCTACCAACCATTGACTCATATTCAGCCCCAGCCTGCCTACCAACCATTGACTCATATTCACTCCCAGCCTGCCTACCAACCATTGACTCATATTCACCCCCAGCCTGCCTACCAACCATTGACTCATATTCAGCCCCAGCCTGCCTACCAACCATTGAAACATTCTAATAGAAACAGTGAACATGGACACAGTACTATTCTACTCACTGGAGAGCCTTCAGTCCAGAGAACTGCTGCAGTGCTGGACCGTTTAGGACGTTGAAACGCAGGTCCAGTTCTTGGAGATGGAGGGATGGATGAGAACGTAGAGCTGAGGCCAGAACTTCACAGCTTCTCTCCGACAGCCAGCAGTTCATCAGTCTAGATAAAAAATCAAACATTAGATATTACATTATGCCTGGGTAGAGAAGCATATATTACATTATGCCTATGGGTAGAGAAGATAGCCATTTATTAATGCAGTGTTTTCTGTTCTGCCAGGGCACCCTAACCCTTTCATAGTAAAAACCATTAAATAAACAAGGAAAATACAAAGATTTGAAGTTTTGAAGTTTCTAGGTGAAAGTATGAAACATAAATTATGCAAATATTGCGTGGGTGCGTGCGTGCGTGTCCGTCTGTATACAGCTAATCTCCGGCACCGTTAACCCGGTCGATGCCACATTTTGCACACACTCCCTGGATGCCAACGACGAACCTCTGTCAAAAGATTTCCAGAAATCGTTACACACTATCTCTATAGTCATGTGTTCAAGACAAATGTGTCCGATATTTCATATTCCATCCTAATTGGCTAACATTGACTTTCAAAGTTTGCAGGATTGGCCCGTTTTCAACGAAACGTGCAATTTACGTGAAATCTTTCACATACGTTCCTACTAGGCTGAGGAATATATCCCACTCTTGGCCTGTTATAGCGCCACCAACAGGTGGAATTTAGCAAAACACATTTTTGGAACAAAATGCCTCAAATCATCCAATTGCCACCAAAGGCATAAGAAGAAATGTCACCCTTTTCACATTGGCCTATTATAGCGCCACCAGGAGGCCACAACCTGACCTGGCCTGGTAGAGACCTGTGCCCCGAGGGGCACTTTATCTAGTTCAACATGCTGTCAATCATATTCACACTCTTCTAATAAGGTCTCACTACTGTATTCATATAACATTTACATTCTGGTAAATTAATCTGACCTGAGAGTCTCCAGACAACAGTGAGGGCTCTTCAGTCCAGCACACAGCAGATCCAGTGAAGCAGATCCAGATTCCTGGCTCAGGTCGTTGGAACTCACGTCCAGATGTTTTAAATGTGAAGGATTGGAGCTGAGAGCTGAAGCCACAACTCCAAAGTGTGCCTCACTGAGGCCACAGTCAACAAGTCTGTAAATACACAATAAATACATAATCTGACATTATTTAAACAAATCATACAACAGGTATAGTTCCGACCAGACAATCTGAGTGGTTGAAATAGGCTCTCTGGCTGTGCTCAAATTAGCATGACAGCTACCAGCTCAGCAGAGCCTGCTAAGCTATAGCGGCTAGGCTATCAGTTT
Source organism: Protomyctophum parallelum (assembly GCF_964188405.1). NCBI lineage: Eukaryota > Metazoa > Chordata > Actinopteri > Myctophiformes > Myctophidae > Protomyctophum > Protomyctophum parallelum. The sequence continues at coordinate 32,437,663 of NC_139715.1, forward strand.
GCAAGATGGAGTGCTATACTCTTGTACCTTTTACTGTTTTGTATGTCTATGGAGACTCTAATAGACCCCCAGGTGTTCTGTATGTGTCTATGGAGTTAACATTACTCTAATAGACCCCCAGGTGTTCTGTATGTGTCTATGGAGTTAACATTACTCTAATAGACCCCCAGGTGTTTTGTATGTGTCTATGGAGTTAACATTACTCTAATAGACCCCCAGGTGTTGTGTATGTGTCTATGGAGTTAACATTACTCTAATAGACCCCCAGGTGTTGTGTATGTGTCTATGGAGTTAACATTACTCTAATAGACCCCCAGGTGTTCTGTATGTGTCTATGGAGTTAACATGACTCTAATAAACCCCCAGGTGTTGTGTATGCGTCTCTTAAACCCCAGGGGGGTCCAGGAGGGGAAATAAAAAAATATCGGAGTTGGAACCTGAGACCTTCTAATAAGGTCTCACTACTGTATTCATATAACATTTACATTCTGGTAAATTAATCTGACCTGAGAGTCTCCAGACAACAGTGAGGGCTCTTCAGTCCAGCACACAGCAGATCCAGTGATTTCATGCTCAGGTTGTTGTAACTCACGTCCAGATGTTTTAAATGTGAAGGATTGGAGCTGAGAGCTGAAGCCACAACTCCAAAGTGTGCCTCACTGAGCTTACATCCAACAAGTCTGTAAATACACAATAAATACATCATCTGCATTATTTAAACAAATCATACAACAGGTATAATTCCGACCAGACAATCTGATTGGTTGAAATAGGCTCTCTGGCTGTGCTCAAATTAGCATGACAGCTACCAGCTCAGCAGAGCCTGCTAAGCTATAGCGGCTAGGCTATCTGTGTGCGTGCGTTCCTGCCTCCGGTGTGCCTGCGTGTGCGTGTGTTACTAACCTTGCTTTTTTGAAGATCCCCACAGCTGGGATGAGTCTCTGTCGCCCCGCCCGGTCCGTGTTGTATTTGTCCAGGTCCAACTCTTCCAGAGCCTCCTCTGCCATCTGCAGCATGGAGGCGAGAGCTGAACACTGGGTCTCAGAGAGTTTCTTCCCTGAGCTGCTCTCTGATTCCAGGTACTGTTGGATCCCCTGACTTACTGACGGGTCGTTCATCTCCAGCAGACATTGGAAGATGTTGATGCATCTGTCAGGAGAGAAGTCGTCATCATTCATCTTCTTCAGGTTGTCGATGACTCTCTGGATCTCTTCTCGACTGTTCTTTGTCTTACCCAGCAGGCCTCCTAAAAGACTCTGGTTGGACTCCAGCGAGAGGCCATGAAGGAAGCGGGCAAAGAGGTCCAGGTGGCCACTCTCACTCTTCAGGGCTTTTTCCATGGCTCTCTGCAGGAAGCCATCCAGGGTCATTTCTTTTTTTTCTCCCAGGAATGTCTTCAGTACCTTCTTCTTCTTCTGTGTGAAACAGTGGAACAGGTAGACTGCAGCCAGGAACTCCTGGATGCTCAGGTGAACAAAGCAGTAGACTGTTTTCTGGTAAGAAGCACCGTCTACTCTGAAGAATGATGTGCACATGCCTGACTTTAGCACGGCCTTGTTCACATCAAGACCACAGGCTTTCAGGTCTTTCTGGTAGAACAGGATCTGATCTTCGATCAGTTGGTTAAATGCCAACTCGCCCAGCTTCAGAATTAACCGTTTTTCTGCCTTCATGAGCTTCTCTTTTCTCTTTTTCGTCATCTTGCCTGATTTACCATACTTCTTCTCCATCTGCTTCATCATAGCCATCAGGAATTCACAGTACATCTGAGCCAGGGTCTCAGGGAGCTGGTCTTCCATGTTTCTGTGCTGCACAACAAAAGCAAGGATCCAACAGAAGACTGGGATTTCACACATAGTGGAGAGGATCTTTGATTTCTTGATGTGTGAGATGATTAAGCTGGTCATCGAGTTGGCCTTGTCCTCATCATTGAAGATCTTCATGAACCTCTTCTTGAAGTAGTCCCTCTTCTGGTCTTCTGTGATGAACCCTCTTATTTCTGTCATCCTGTCAACAAGGTTCAGTCGATCAGGGATCTGATCCACTGCTGCAGGCCGTGAGGTGATCCAGATGCGAGTGGAGGGAAGCAGTTCACCCTTGATCAGGTTTACAATCAGCTCATTGACCGGCAGGGATTCCTCAACATTCGTGATGATGGAATCTTTCTCGAAATCCAACGGAATCCTGTTTTCATCGAGCCCATCAAGCATGAACATGACTTTGCAGGGACATGTTTTGTAGTTGTTTGACTCCTGCACGATTCTGAAGATGTCATTCAGTGCTTCTTCCGTAATCCCTCTGGTTTCCTTGACACATTCGTGAAGTAGCTTCGCCAGAGAAAGGCTTTCTCCCTTGAGAAGATTTAACTGGCGGAACGTCAATGGGAACACGAGATGGGGGTCTCGGGGGAAACGGACCATGGTCCAGTCGTGAATAAATTTGTGTAAGAGGAAGGATTTTCCAATTCCTGCGACACCAACAGTGAGCACTACTCTTTCATTTATTCCAGAATTATACAATTCCCAGAGTTGGATTGGTTCGTCCAGTCCTGCCCTGTTCATCTCCATCTGTCTGACCTCATGATACCTGTGCATGCTTGTGAAGCTGGTGTTTATGTTGTAGATCGGGACACAGACGTCGACAAACTTCATCTTGGACTCATTGTCCAATTTTACACATAGATATGTGTCTTCCATCTTGTCATAGTAGCCAGTAATGGAACCGCCTGCTATTTTCACCAACAGATCTGTAATGAACAAAGCAATTCTTAAACAGCTTCAGGAGAAAGAGATCTGCCAGATCAAGCTCTACAAAACAATATAACATTTACCATTTCAATCTTTCTTTTCAATAACATGTTTGTTAACAATGTTGTTAAACTCTAAGTCTGGCAGAATTAACTATGGACCTTCTGATTCCCAGAAGGCCACACACACACACACACACACACACACACACACACACACACACACACACACACACACACACACACACACACACACACAGTCAGCTCACCTTCAGCTGCTCCTGTAGACGTTGCACTTGACATTGGTGGGTCAGCGGCTGTAGCTCCATGCTGGTCTGATGTCAGAAAAGACAAAAGTCCAAAGTAAGAGCTTGAACAGATCTACAAGCTCACACTATTAAATATAAAAGGTTTTAAATGTTACATGTATTTTTCAGAATGGACAAAATTATTATAACTTTCAATACAGAATGAGATCATATCGGTAATATCGGTTATCAGCCATAACAGCAACATTAAATTTGTTACTGCAAGTGTTGGACGTTCTGATTCTGAATGCCTCTCTACCCATTCAGATATGTCTGCCCCTGTTTCCATGACCGTGTTTCTTAGACCTTTCTGCTGTGATAAGACACTGTTTCCATGACCGTGTTTCTTAGACCTTTCTGCTGTGATAAGACACTTATTGTCAGCTCACCTTCAGCAGAGGCAGATGCAGCTTCTTTGTGTTGTGATGGAAGAGACTGAGTGGACCTGCTGTGGAATGAAGAACATGTTATACTGACTATGAATTCATCTACCAATCAAATAGAAATACTACATGTTATGCTGACTATAGAAATACTACATGTTATGCTGACTATAGAAATACTACATGTTATACTGACTATGAATTCATCTACCAATCAAATAGAAATACTACATGTTATGCTGACTATGTATTCATATACCAATCCTATAGAAATACTACATGTTATACTGACTATAGAAATACTACATGTTATACTGACTATGAATTCATCTACCAATCAAATAGAAATACTACATGTTATGCTGACTATGTATTCATATACCAATGTCGCAATGTTAGCATCACAATGTGTGCTACATGTAACGTTAATATCACAATGCGTGCTACATAACTAAAAAGTGCTTAAAACAACACTGCTATTTTAAAAGGATCTCTGGCTAATAGGACTTATACGCCTTAAAACATTATACTTGCCCTCTATAACTAACCAGGGATCCTTTTAAGAATCAGGATCAACGTGTACATTATCTTGTTATGATGTTTAAATGTACATTAACTTGTATTATCTTACAGAACTTCATAGAAAATTAATTTAAATCACAATTACTCACAGATCCTCTAGAAGGAGATTCTCGTGTGTCTCAAGACATTGGTGGAAAATGTCTTTAGACGTGCTGGAGTTCAGGAGCGCATAGAGTTCCCTCATCCTCTCCTCAATGGTGGACTTGGACCTCACTTTATTGTAGTCCTCTGTGGTGATGGTCGTCTTCTCAAGGAGCAGATCCAGGATGGGATTCACCCTGGTCACTCTCTGAATGAGCGCTGCCCGGTGTTGGTCAACAAAGTGACCCGCTGAAGATAAGTGGAATGAACATTGGTTGGTAGTTGTTGTTGTTGTTGGTGAAACTGCCAGTATTTCCCTCCACACCAAATGTCTTCTTCCCTCTAAGACCCCCTTTACACGAGAACGATGTTCATAAGAACGGCAGAAAAACGTATCGCTTGCTGGGGTCCGCTTAGATGAGAATGGCGTTTTCCAAACACAACAAAGTGAAACCACCTATCAAAGAGTGGAAGTCTTTGTATTGTTGTGGACTTAATTATGTGGTGGATTGGAGGCGAGTGGTGATGATGCCACAACAACAAGGCTTTCCATATGATGTTTACTTGTCAGAACGTCGGCAGAGTTACAGAACTTCAGCAGATATATTGACAGAACGGCAAGTCTAGTTAAACTCACACTCTTTGCATAAGTCTTTCTTTGGTTGTTGTCGGTCCGTGGTTCTCAGGCAGAGACGGAGGAGGAATCACTCAGACGTCCATACACATAGAAAACCGGAAAACAACACACTAAACTGGCGGGCTCCACAGAAACTACCCAGAACCCTCTGAGGCTAAGATCCAATCAGAACACATTAGACTTAGTAACTACACACACTATAGGCTTACAGTAGCAAGGCACAGGATGGCAGTTCCCTCGTTACACCATTATGGAGTCGTGCTCGCGCCCCCCCGACAAGGTGAGTGCCCCCAAAAGGGAGAGAAAAAGAAAGTTAACACTGTGCGCCTACTAGAGCACGCCGCGCACTGACAGCGCTAGTCTGTATGTTTTTCTGTCCTGAACTAATGGAACTCTCTTGCAGTGACAAGGAGACCGCCAAGGACAAGAATCCCATTCTGCTCATTATTGTGCCCTCCTTACAGTACGTTGAGTCTGACTTGCTCCCTGTTTAAGTTTGTTCAATAAACACCCTTGAAACCTTCCCATCCTTGTCTTGTTCTGGTAACAGACGCACGACCGCCAGTCAGTCAGTCAGTCAGTCAGTCAGTCAGTCAGTCAGTCAGTCAGTCAGTCAGTCAGTCAGTCAGTCAGTCAGTCAGTCAGTCAGTCAGTCAGTCAGTCAGTCCACACACACACACACACACACACACACACACACACACACACACACACACACACACACTGCACACAGTCAGCTCACCTTCAGCTGCTCCTGTAGACGTTGCACTTGACATTGGTCGGTCAGCGGCTGTAGCTCCATGCTGGTCTGATGTCAGAAAAGACAAAAGTCCAAAGTAAGAGCTTGAACAGATCTACAAGCTCACACTATTAAACATAAAAGGTTTTAAAGTTAAATCTGACTTCCCTAAGCCTGCAGTGCAGACACCCTGTTACATGTATTTTTCAGAATGGACAAAAGTATTATAATTTTTCAATACAGAATGAGATCATATCGACATCGGTAATATCGGTTATATCGGCCATAACTGCAATGAATTATATCGGATGTCGATATCGCCCAAAATGTCTCATCGGCACATCCCTAATAGAGTCAATAATCAGTTTATAAGACATCTATTCATAGAGTCAATAATCAGTTTATAAGACCTATTCATAGAGACAATAATCAGTTTATAAAACATAATCAGTTTATAAGACATCTATAGAGACAATAATCAGTTTATAAAACATAATCAGTTTATAAGACATAATCAGCTCACCTTTAGCTCTGCGTGGAGCTTTACGCTGGAGATAAATAGAAGAGAACAGATTAGATGAGACACACAAACAACTGAGGAGGCCTTTCTGTTGTTTTGAGGCGCTGGCCCCTCCTATGTGTCCAGCTTTGAGGGTTTGTGTAAACACAAACATTGTGTAAACACAAACATTGTGTTAACGCAAACATTGTGTTAACGCAAACATTGAATGCCATTACAATTTACAATGTAATTTATCAGACGCTCTTAATCCAGAGCGATTTACAGTAAGCAAGAACAACGGCATGGTAATACATCATACATACATACAACAATAAATCAATACAAACAACAAATACAACAATGAATCATATACATAAGTTAGGAAGCTAACAGTGGCTCGCACCAGGCTGGGGGCGGGGCCGAGTCAAGGTTGACTAGAGCTAAATTCCAATACCGCAACTTTCACACTCGCTCACTCCCCTCGCGTCCTCCACTCGCTCCTCGGCTCCGCCCCCAGCGAGGAGGAGAGGAGGAGAGGATTCGATGCGAGGACAGAGTGGTGGTCGATTTTTCCTCTAGAATCAGAATGTACTACGCTGTCATTTCAAAGCGACGGCACATTCCGCGATCACTAATGACGTGCATCAATTCAATTCAATTCAAAGGGCTTTATTGGCATGGGGAAAACATACGTTTACATTGCCAAAGCAAAAGTGGTGGAACAATACAGTGTCACACAGCTGGATCACTGGAACTCCGAACAGAGCCGTACAGTCTACAGAATAGACAATTCATAATTTTGTGCATGTAACCGAGGCCAATGTGCATGTATTGGTAACATGTGCAAGGCAAGGCTATTTATTCCTGAAATAGTGAATAAGCGCCAGGATGCGCACACGTATAAATCACCCCCCCCCCCCCTCCTCCGACGGTCTTTGCAAATAACGGACACTATTTATAACAGGAATATATAGTCTCTCTGACTTACATATTCAGTTCAGTCCACATTCATTGCAGTAATTGGTTTTCGATGGTGACGTATTGACGATATGTTTTAGTGTTGGGAGGATTAAAGGTAATGCTCCTGTGTATACATGTATGTAATCTGGCACCACTGGCCATCAACAACGCCTGTACTGCCTAAGGAAATTGGCTAAGTTCAATTTCGACAAGACTCTGATGAAACTGTTTTACAGTGCCCAGCCTACATCGAGTCCGTCATTTCTTTCTCCATTATCTGTTGGTATGGTAATATCTGCATCACAGACAAAAATTCCCTATAGGGAGAATTGTAAAAGTGGCCTAAAAAATCATTGGCTCACAAATGAACGGCCTAGACCAGATCTTTAAGAAACAAGTGCTTAACAAAGCCCTGTGTATCCGATCTGATGCTGCTCACCCACTATACGGAGAGTACATCCTTCTCCCATCCGGCCTTCGCTTGCGAGCCCCTTATTGTGCCACAAAAAACAGGCACAATGATGAGCACTTTTACTTTTTACTGTATTATCTCGTGCCTGTGTCTATGCACACGCACTTTTATGACCTATCGCAGAGCACTTTAAACACCTGCACTTTAATGGTTGTGTGCACCTTTTACTCTGGTATCCGCTATGTGAACTGTTTGTTGTCTGTACTGTTTCATTCATTGTTTGATGTACTGTCTATGCTGCAACACAATTTGCCCCACGGGGACACTAAATAAACTTGAACCTTGTTCACCTTGTTCGCTGGAATGACCCCGAGTGACTGAGTGGGAGTGAGAGAGAGGCCGAGATTTTGGGTATTGGAATTGGGCCTAGGGCACCAGGCTGGGGGCGGGGCCGAGTCCGTCCGTGCATTTCTTTGGCCCATTAATTAATAAAGCTTGGAATAGAATGTAGAGCAGTGGTTCTCAACCAGTGGTCCGGGGACCACCAGGGGTCCTTGAGGGGGTTCCAGGTGGTCCCCATGCAGCTAAATGATGGAGAGTTGGTAACCAAATGGACCCTTAACTCTTGAGAATACTGACCATGCCCTCAACCACGGCTAAGTTCAGCCTGCTGCAGAGCCCTGCTCACAGCCTCACGGGTTGAGTAGCAGCACTGCACCGGGCTAAAGTTCATATCCGTCTTCAAATATCCTATGTATAATATATCCTATCCTATGTACCACAACATTGTTCAAGTACGTGTGTTTATGCTTTCGTTGTAATAATCAATATCGCTGTGATGATTTATCGCCGCGCATTTAGTCTAGCCCGTCTCACCCCCGGGGCACTGAGCCTCTTCTGGTCATGCAGGCTGCAGTGCATACTGTATGTGTGCGCACGCACGCACGCACACACACACACACACACACACACACACACACACACACACACACACACACACACACACACACACACACACACACACACACACACACACACACACACACACACACACACACACACACACACACACACACACACACACACACACACACACACATACACACAGCCCAGAGAATCAGGAAATGCATGAATAGCAGTGCCCCGGGGAGACGGGGCATTCTGAGGGCGGGGACAGAGGACTGGATGGCCCGGTCACGGGACTCGAGTGCCAAATAGCGATTATGCAACAGTTACGCTAAAAACACAAACGCCTCAACTCAATGTCATTGTGACTAAGAATGTCGACCTTTCACCTAGTATGAAGCAAAATGTGACCTCAAGTAGCCTTTAGAGCGCTAGCCACTCAGCAGTCAGCTGGCCTAGATGCTAGGTCACGTCAGAGCCTGAGATATAGCCGTGTGCAGTTTAATAATAATAATAATAATACATTTCATTTATAAGGCGCCTTTCAGGGCACTCAAGGTCGCCGTACAGGTTTAAAACAGTACAAAAACACAGTTAAAAGCAGAACAAAACACAGCTTGCAGCAGAAGACACTAGAGGTCACACAGAGTCATAGGCCTGCCTGAACAGGTGGGTTTGGAGGTGAGTTTGGAAAATGGTGATAGAGTCCATGTTTCTGATGTCAGGGGGGATCGAGGGAGTTCCAGAGGTGAGGGGCAGAGCGGCTGGAAGCTCTTGACCCCATGGTGGACAGACGGGCTGGGAGGACCTTCAGGGTGAGGGAGGAGGCAGACCTGAGAGACCGGGTGGGGACGTTGACGTGGTCAGACAGGTATGGGGGGGCGAGGTTATGGATGGCCTTGAAAGTATGGAGAAGGATCTTATAGTCAATGCGGGATTTTATGGGAAGCCAGTGGAGTTGGTGTAAAACAGGGTGATGTGACTGATGACAGGGGTTCTGGTGATGATACGTGCTGCAGCGTTCTGGACCAGTTGGAGTTTATGGAGAAGTTTGTGGGGGAGACCAAAAAGAAGGGAATTACAGTAATCCAGGCGGGAGGTGACGAGAGCATGAACCAGGATAGCGGCACTGTGGGGAGTGAGTGAGGGGCGGAGGCGGTTGATGTTTCTGATGTGGAAGTAGGCAGACCGGATGGTGTTGTTGATGTGGGTGTGGAATGAAAGGGTACTGTCGAGGACGACACCCAGTTTGAAAGCGTTTTCATTCAGACCACGTGATGTACCTTATCAGCAATGTTAATTTATCCCTTTAATACACTCTCTGGGTGCCTAAAGCCCTTGAATATGATTAAGGATTATTTCCATTATGGTAATCTCACACTTCAATATCGCTGCATACCATACCTGTAACTTTTATTAGGCCTCAAAAAAGTTACATAAGTTTAGCCCGGGCCCCATGCTGGGCTGGGCAACTTTGACGATGGAGAGCGTGACACGTTTTGAGCTTGTAGATCAGCTATATTTGCTATTATTTGAATTGAAATCCTGAATTATTTCTTGCCATTTTTGCATTGCAATCCTGAAAATAACCCTTTTATTTAATTTCAAATGCAGTTAGTTATATAATGTTAACTTTACAAACTAAATCCAAATATATTGGACACAAAAAAAGACAATAACAGACTGAAGTAATTAAAGCGGGTCATGTTTGCATGTTTGGAATTGTAACAGCTGAAATCAATAATATATCAGTATTCTGATATTAACCTGTGGGCCACAAGGTGGGGGCCGCATGTGGCCCCCGGGCCGCCAGTTGTCCATGTATAGTTTAGCCTTTGCATTTGCCTGTGAGGTCATCGGCGCTATAGCCTACAGTCTTTATACTGACAGTGAATGTTTGCAATACATTTAAACAACTCAGCTCTGGTCTTCAGTTAGTCTGCTTTGTAAATAAACCTACCTTTAATACATTTAAACAACTCTCTGGTCTTCAGTTAGTCTGCTTTGTAAATAAACCTACCTTTAATACATTTAAACAACTCTCTGGTCTTCAGTTAGTCTGCTTTGTACATAAACCTACCTTTAATACATTTAAACAACTCTCTGGTCTTCAGTTAGTCTGCTTTGTACATAAACCTACCTTTAATACATTTAAACAACTCAGCTCTGGTCTTCAGTTAGTCTGCTTTGTAAATAAACCTACCTTTAATACATTTAAACAACTCTCTGGTCTTCAGTTAGTCTGCTTTGTACATAAACCTACCTTTAATACATTTAAACAACACTCTGGTCTTCAGTTAGTCTGCTTTGTAAATAAACCTACCTTTAATACATTTAAACAACTCAGCTCTGGTCTTCAGTTAGTCTGCTTTGTAAATAAACCTACCTTTAATACATTTAAACAACTCTCTGGTCTTCAGTTAGTCTGCTTTGTACATAAACCTACCTTTAATACATTTAAACAACTCTCTGGTCTTCAGTTAGTCTGCTTTGTAAATAAACCTACCTTTAATACATTTAAACAACTCTCTGGTCTTCAGTTAGTCTGCTTTGTACATAAACCTACCTTTAATACATTTAAACAACTCTCTGGTCTTCAGTTAGTCTGCTTTGTAAATAAACGTACCTTTAATACATTTAAACAACTCTCTGGTCTTCAGTTAGTCTGCTTTGTAAATAAACCTACCTTTAATACATTTAAACAACTCTCTGGTCTTCAGTTAGTCTGCTTTGTAAATAAACCTACCTTTAATACATTTAAACAACTCTCTGGTCTTCAGTTAGTCTGCTTTGTAAATAAACGTACCTTTCGTCTGCGTCTGCCTGGGAGACATCCCATGTTGACGTCTTCCTTGTTGCTTCTTCTTACAGTTCTGGTGACAAAATGACAACAACAGTGACGTTTATGCAAATTGTGTTGATGTAGGAATGAGAGCGGGTTGGTTGTGTTCAGCGCTATCCAATGGCAGTGTTATGGGCTGTGTTTCATTTCCCTACATGGTCTGGCATGGGCGTGTGACTGGCTTCTTGGGCTGTGACGTGCTATAATCTACTTCCTGTGGAATCTCCTCATCAAGCCCGGCTGATAAAAACCCTGGCTTTTCACTCCAGCCCTTTGCCAGTTTGTCAGTTGCCCATCGGTAAAGTCACTGACACTGTGCCTCTAAGCTCTACTGTATGTTCTTTGCTTGCGATCAACTTTATTCTAATTCCTCGTCTCCTTGTGCCCCCAGTGTTCTACGACTGCTGCCTGCCTGCCGACCAGCCCCAGTACTGTTAACTCCATACAAAACACCTGGGGGATATTAGAGTAATGTTAACTCCATACTAAACACCTGGGGGTCTATTAGAGTGATGTTAACTCCATACTAAACACCTGGGGGTCTATTATAGTAATGTTAACTCCATACTAAACACCTGGGGGATATTAGAGTAATGTTAACTCCATACTAAACACCTGGGGGTCTATTAGAGTAATGTTAACTCCATACTAAACACCTGGGGGATATTAGAGTAATGTTAACTCCATACTAATCACCTGGGGGTCTATTAGAGTAATGTTAACTCCATACTAAACACCTGGGGGTCTATTAGAGTAATGTTAACTCCATACTAAACACCTGGGGGTCTATTAGAGTAATGTTAACTCCATACTAAACACCTGGGGGTCTATTAGAGTACTGTTAACTCCCTCTTTAACTATGTACAGACTCAGTCTTGCGATCGAGAAAGGCCGTCATAAGGGCTACACACACTGGGTGCGCAGCGACGCGGCAACTGGCTGTGAAATAGAACGGTGGCGTGTCGGAGCGTCAGGCGAGGCGTGAGCGCGCGTCGGACGCCACCGGTGTGCGATAGGTTCATTGAAGATAACGGAGGCGGGGCTGTTTTGACGCGCGGCGTTGGCAGACGGTGTGTGTAGCCCTATAGGCAGACCGGACACATTAACCCATTCATACCGGAGGACGATTCTACAAATGTCTTCTAAATCACGACAGTTTTCAGTTGTGCTCAAACTATTTCATGTCAAGGACCCCAACAATTATTATGTGTATTTGGCCTCCGACCCCCATCTCAAAATATGACCCTCCAGAAGCAAAGATGAGTTCAAATGTTCGCTCTGAAACAATAGATATTACAAATTTGCGCTACGATTTTTCAAAAACAGCAGAACTACAAGCTCGTAGCACGGCACTCGGTGCTGCGCTATGAGCTTGTAGATCTGCTGTTTTTCAATAGCTAAAGTATAACATAATGCTTAAAACACCAAAAGGGGTTCCCGCCCAGAATGGGTTTTAGGGGTCCTTGAAATTAAATAAAAAGTTTGAGCACCACCACTGTACTGTATGTACACTAAATGGAACAGAGCCTTAATTAGTATCAATCTCATCGGTAACACCTGTGATTAAGGAAGCAGGGTGTAGTGTGTGTGTGTGTGTGTGTGCGTGCGTGCGTGCGTGCGTGCGTCCATAACCCATATAGCAGCATGCTTTCAGCCATTAATTAAACAGACATGATGAACAACACTTACCATTAATTAATCTTGGTGCTTTAATCCCACGTTGTTAAAACATCAAGCAGTCCAGACTGTTCAGAGGCTGTGTGTGTGTGTGTGAGAGAGAGAGAGAGAGAGAGAGAGAGAGAGAGAGAGAGAGAGAGAGAGAGAGAGAGAGAGACAGAGAGAGAGAGATAGAGAGATAGAGAGACAGAGAGAGAGAGAGAGAGAGACAGAGATAGAGAGAACCTGTTTGTTTCCACAAGCCAAAAAATGGGTGCGTCTAAAGCAGGGGTGGGCAACTGGCGGCCCGGGGGCCACATGCGGCCCCCACCTTCACTCAATGTGGCCCTCAGGTTAATGTCAGAACACTGATATAATATTGGTTCCACAACATGCAAACATGACCCGCTTTAATTACTTCAGTCTAAATTAGTAGCTCAATGCTCAACACACGTATAATTAAAGGCATTTGAAAATACATAAAAATGTACATTTTCAGGATTCCAATTCGAACATATAGCAAAAATAGCCGATCAACAGTAATATGTGGAAATATAGTGGCCCTCTCCATCGTCAAAGTTGCCCAACCTGGTCTAAAGCCACACTCCTGTGTTTTTCTCACTAACATTAACACACTGGGTGTGTCTAAAGCCACACTTTAGTACAGGGGTTTTCAACTGATTATGACCCAGGGACCCCCACCCTGACTATAGAATCAACCTGGGGACCCCCACCCTGACTATAGAATCAACCTGGGGACCACCACCCTGACTATAGAATCAACCTGGGGACCCCCACCCTGACTAAGAATCAACCTGGGGACCACCACCCTGACTATAGAATCAACCTGGGGACCACCACCCTGACTATAGAATCAACCTGGGGACCACCACCCTGACTATAGAATCAACCTGGGGACCACCACCCTGACTATAGAATCAACCTGGGGACCCCCACCCTGACTATAGAATCAACCTGGGGACCCCCACCCTGACTATAGAATCAACCTGGGGACCCCCACCCTGACTAAGAATCAACCTGGGGACCACCACCCTGACTATAGAATCAACCTGGGGACCACCACCCTGACTATAGAATCAACCTGGGGACCACCACCCTGACTATAGAATCAACCTTGGGACCCCCACCCTGACTATAGAATCAACCTGGGGACCACCACCCTGACTATAGAATCAACCTGGGGACCCCCACCCTGACTATAGAATCAACCTGGGGACCCCCACCCTGACTATGGACCACTGTTGAGTTGAGTGAGGGGATATTAAAATTAATATCAAATTTGTTAATTTGAGGTGAATTAAATCAAGCCCTTAACAGTCAGTAATTTAATATATGCTAGTCGTCCGGAGCTATTCCTTTCCCATGGTTGCCCTTACTCTGTTCTCTTAACCTTCCATATTAAACTCATAGATGGCAGACACATGCGATTGCATGATTATATTATGGGCACATTTGACATTTCCTAATAGACTCAACCAGTCAATCCGGTTCACTTTCCCTTGAAATTCAAACTCCCTTTCTGTGGAAGTTCCCTGCAGTAACTGACAATGACGTCATCATACATCACCAGGTCACTTAATGAACTATAGTTCGTTTACTAACTAGTGGTCGATAAAAAGACATACTAAATGCATGGCCACCAGTGGTCCACGGACCACCAGTTGAAAACCTGTTTAGTAGTTAAACCAGTAGTGTGTCATTTGTAGTTTCTAGGTGTAGGTTCCCTTTAAACAGCATGGAGAGAGAGAGAGAGAGAGAGAGAGAGAACTTGTTTCCACAAACAAGTTATCTCTCCAACAGGACACCCGGATGTTCGGCAGAATGCACAATTTACAATTTACAATTTAGGCATTTAGCAGACGCTCTTAATCCAGAGCGATTTACATTAAGCAAGAACAAAAAGCATGGGAATACATCACAAAAAAGCATTTATCATAAAACAGTAACAGTTTTAAGTAACAGTGGAATATCTATATTATGAGACTATACATATAAACTATATATATATATATATAGTTTATATAGTGTATATATATATATATATATATATATATATATATATATACTACTATGCTATACATATGTACTATGGCGTGCTATGACTATATACAATGCAATTATAGTGCTGTCTACATAACATGCTATAAGTCTGTATCAAATGCTATCTAAGTCTACAGAAATGCTATCTAAGGGGGTAGGGTAAGTGCTATGGGCCATGATGGAGTCTGAAAAGGTGGGTTTTCAGACTACGACGGAAGATTGGGAGTGATGCTGCAGTTCTGACTGCAATGGGAAGTGCATTCCACAGTTTTGGAGCCAGAAGGGAGAAGAGTTTGGGACGTGTGGAGCGTTGTCCCGGCGTTTTTAGTGAGGGTACTTCCAGCTTCCCTGCGTTGGCTGATCTGAGTGCGCGGGAGGGTTTGTAGGGTTCAATCATACTTGCAAGATATGGGGGAGCCAATACCTTTGGTTGCTTTGAATGCCAGCATCAGAGTTTTGTATTTTGTGCGGGCAGCGACCGGGAGCCAGTGGAGGGAGCGGAGCAGGGGGGAGACATGTGAGAATTTTGGCTGGTTGAAGACCAAGCGAGCTGCGGCATTTTGGATCAGCTGGAGAGGCTTAAGTGAACATGCTGGTAGGCCAGTAAGGAGGGAGTTACAACAGTCGAGTTTTGACAAGACTGTTGTCTGGATTAGGAGCTGGGCTGATTCCTGGGTGAGGAACGGTCTAATTCGTCGTATGTTATAGAGTGTGAACCTACAGGATCGAGTGACAGCTGTGATGTGAGTTTTGAACGAGAGCTGACTGTCCAGGACAACACCAAGATTCCTGGCTGTTGGGACAGACGTTACCAGGGCGTTGACTACGGAAATAGTTAGCTCCCGCATAGGGCAGGACTTAGCTGGGAAGAGAAGCTCAGTCTTGTCTGGGTTCAGCTTGAGGTGGTTGGAACAACAATAGTTCCCAAAACAACTGACAAGACTTCCAAGAAAGATAGCGACCGTGACTCATCTGTGCCTCAAGCTCCAGGAGGTCTGTCTGCGAGTATAGGAACATGATCCCGCTTGTGGACAGCCATGTGGAGCACATTACAGCCAGCCTCGTCATGCAAAGACACATACAACATGTGGAGCACATTATAGCCAACCTCATCATGCAGAGATACATACAACATGTACATACAGCCATACATACAGCCATGTGGAGCACATTACAGCCAGCCTCGTCATGCAAAGAACACATACAACATACATACAACATACAACATACATACAGCCATACATACAGCCATGTGGAGCACATTACAGCCAACCTCGTCATGCAAAGACACATACAACATGTGGAGCACATTATAGCCAACCTCATCATGCAGAGATACATACAACATGTACATACAGCCATACATACAGCCATGTGGAGCACATTATAGCCAACCTCATCATGCAGAGATACATACAACATGTACATACAGCCATACATACAGCCATGTGGAGCACATTACAGCCAGCCTCGCCATGCAAAGATACATACAACATACATACAACATACAACATACATACATACAGCCATGTGGAGAACATTACAGCCAGCCTCGCCATGCAAAGATACATACAACATACAACATACATACATACATACATGTACATACAGCCATGTGGAGCACATTATAGCCAACCTCGCCATGCAGAGATACATACAACATGTGGAGCACATTATAGCCAACCTCATCATGCAGAGATACATACAACATGTCCTTATGATGCTGGAGCTGATCTGGCATGACCGAGGGAAGTGCATAACATACAGGCTGTTTTTTTTCCCTGCACCTCAAGTCATTGTCCTGGAGTCAGTGTTGGGTTAGGGTTAGGGTTACCTACCCTAACCCTAACCCTAACCCTGGAGTCAGTGTTGGGTTGGACTTTAGTTTTAGTCAGACGAGGTGGACGGGTGGGGAATTTGTTATATAGTCTTTTTTTTATTGGCCTAAAATATTGTCTATATGCAAACATTCATGAATCCACTTGCTGACCGGCTGTCACTATTGGGCAATTTATTTTATAGTGGTTTCTTGTGACCCTATAACAATAACATTAACATCCTATGGCAGGAAATAATGTCAAACATTTCAAACTTTAAGTAGCATAGCATAGCATTAAGTAGTAGGTTTTCATGATTCTGAATCCATTCCAAGGATTAGTTTTGCACCCGTCCAGCAGTGACATCATCGTTAGGCAGTTTGTTTTAAAACAAGATTTAAAATATATATATATAGATATTTAGATTTTAATTATCGTGAGAACGATGTTTTCCATTTTTGCATTGCAACTTTTCAGGAATAGAAAGCCTGCTTTTTCTATTAGCTTGGATTACCAATCGATGATGTCACTGCTGGACGGGTTTCTGAACTGCCCAAAGCCCTCCTATGAGACACAGACTGGTTTCTGAACTGCCCACAGCCCTCCTATGAGACACAGACTGGTTTCTGAACTGCCCACAGCCCTCCTATATGAGACACAGACTGGTTTCTGAACTGCCCACAGCCCTCCAATGAGACAGACTGGTTTCTGAACTGCCCACAGCCCTCCAATGAGACACAGACTGGTTTCTGAACTGCCCACAGCCCTCCAATGAGACACAGACTGGTTTCTGTACTGCCCACAGCCCTCCAATGAGACACAGACTGGTTTCTGAACTGCCCACAGCCCTCCAATGAGACACAGACTGGTTTCTGAACTGCCCACAGCCCTCCTATGAGACAGACTGGTTTCTGAACTGCCCACAGCCCTCCAATGAGACACAGACTGGTTTCTGAACTGCCCACAGCCCTCCAATGAGACACAGACTGGTTTCTGAACTGCCCACAGCCCTCCAATGAGACACAGACTGGTTTCTGAACTGCCCACAGCCCTCCTATGAGACACAGACTGAGTAGAAAAGAATTGTGCTATTTTATCTTGATCATTAGTGAGGACCAATTATACACATGTATGTACAGTATGTGTATATATACGTATAATAATATACGGACAAGAACAAGTCTTGCCATGGACACATTTGTCTGTGTACGGACATATTAATGACCTCTGCTAACATATTAACATATTAATGACCTCTGGTAACATTTAGACATATTAATGACCTCTGGTAACATATTAACATATTAACATATTAATGACCTCTGCTAACATATTAACATATTAATGACCTCTGCTAACATATTAACATATTAACATATTAATGACCTCTGCTAACATATTAACATATTAATGACCTCTGATAACATTTAGAAAATACATTAAAATAAATCCAACACAACTTTCAAACAAGTCTGTGGAGCCATCTATGAAATCTATGCAGAAGTTTGATCTGCGACACAATTGTATCAGTACATTGAAATGCCAGGTAACCAATGAACAATGAATGTTAGAGATATCTAAATTAGAACATAATCAAATTAACATAATCAATTCATTATGTGGCTAGCCCCCCCCCCCCATGCATGTATTTTGAAGATTAGTCATATCACATGTGGCAGCCAAGTCTATGAACTTTAATGCTTCTTTAGAGCACTAATACGTAAATCATTTGCCAGCCAAGTCTATGAACTTTAATGCTTCTTTAGAGCACTAATACGTAAATCATTTGCCAGCCAAGTCTATGAACTTTAATGTTTGTTTAGAGCACTAATACGTAAATCATTTGCCAGCCAAGTCTATGAACTTTAATGTTTCTTTAGAGCACTAATACGTAAATCATTTGCCAGCCAAGTCTATGAACTTTAATGTTTCCAAACGTACAATACATCGTTTGCCAACAGTGAGATCCACGACTTACCAGGAAAGAAGAGAAGCTCAGTCTTGGTCTGAGTATAGCTTGAGGTGTTGAGAAGACAAGACATTGTGCAGGAATGCGCTGTTCACCCTGAGTGGCAGAGGTATCAGATCAGATCTCAGATCAGTCTGTTCACCCTGAGTGGCAGAGGTATCAGATCAGATCTTAGATCAGTCTGTTCACCCTGAGTGGCAGAGGTATCAGATCAGATCTGAGATCAGTCTGTTCACCCTGAGTGGCAGAGTAGTGGAGAGAGAGACACTGTTGAGTTTTTAACAATCAACCAATAGGAAGGGGCATAAGGATCAGATCTTAGATCAGTGTGTTTGTGTGTGTGTGTGTGTGTGTGTGTGTGTGTGTGTGTGTGTGTGGGGGGGGGGGGGGGGGGGGGGACGACGACACCACACTGACTGAAGTGAGTGGTACTGTACTGTACTGTACTGTACTGTACTGTACTGTACTGTACTGTACTGTACTGTACTGTACTGTACTGTACTCTCAATATGTCAGTTTGACACATTCAGTAGATCTCGTGATCTTTTGTGGCCAGATGTAATTTATTGGGGTCTAGTAGGACTATGGTAAATAATAAATTAAAAAAAATCGCTATAAAATTGTGTATTTTCTTTTACATATTTAGCCCCATGCTCGAATGCCCCCGCCCCCTGTCAACAGCTAAAATTCCTAAAACGAAAGAAAGCAAGCAAATGAAAACAAATTAACACTCATCTTTTACTTTCTCTAATAACAACCTAAAACATGAACCTTGGTTGAAAAAAACTAAAGTTGACCATTAAGTGTCATGCTTACAATTTACAATTTACAATTTAGGCATTTAGCAGACGCTCTTAATCCAGAGCGACTTACATTTAAGCAAGAACAAAAGCATGGGAATACATCACATAAAAGTATTTATCATGAAACATGCGTAAGCTAAGAATGTAACAGTGGAATATCTATATAATGAAACTATACATACACTATACATATAAACTATACATATTTACTACTATGCTATACATATGTACTATGGCGTGCTATGACTAAATACAATACAATTATAGTGCTGTCTACATAACATGCTATAAGTCTGTATCAAATGCTATCTAAGCCAACATAAATGCTATCTAATGGGTTAGGGTAAGTGCTATGGGCTATGCTTCCAAGGAATCCCACCCCATATGGACTTACAAGACACTCCATTAACATGTTGTAACATCCAGGTGTCATCGTCATGCTGCAGTGTGGTGGACATGTTGTAACATTCAGGTGTCATCGTCATGCTGCAGTGTGGTGGACATGTTGTAACATTCAGGTGTCATCGTCATGCTGCAGTGTGGTGGACATTCTGTAACATTCAGGTGTCATCGTCATGCTGCAGTGTGGTGGACATTCTGTAACATTCAGGTGTCATCGTCATGCTGCAGTGTGGTGGACATTCTGTAACATTCAGGTGTCATCGTCATGCTGCAGTGTGGTGGACATGTTGTAACATTCAGGTGTCATCGTCATGCTGCAGTGTGGTGGACATTTTGTAACATTCAGGTGTCATCGTCATGCTGCAGTGTGGTGGACATGTTGTAACATTCAGGTGTCATCGTCATGCTGCAGCGTAGTGGACATTTTGGTCCAAATTAAGTCTTTGCCACAGACATACAAATGAGCAGAATCTCACCAGAAACACAAAGAGCTTCTGTAACTCTGAGAGTGTACAAATGGAACCAAATACCCTTACAAGTCCATTTGGTTCCATTTGTACACAATCAGACAGAGTTATGAGACTCCTTGAAAACAAAAAAGTTAGAGAAGTGGACTCCATACATAGTGTCGTAGTAAATCAGTGTCAAACATATTCTGAGGAAATCCTGGAGACGGACATTCAGTATTTGGGTCTTAAAATCTAATTATAATGGTGTGTAAAACAAAAAATCTTAGCATTTGCCAGGACACATTTGTCCGTGTATACGTACATATTGATGACATTTTGAAAATACATTGTATTTGTACATTGAAATACCAGGTAACCAATGAACCTGTCTAAGTATTATATCATATACATTGAAATACCAGGTAACCAATGAACCTGTCTAAGTATTATATCAGTACATTTAAATACCAGGTAACCAATGAACCTGTCTAAGTATTATATCAGTACATTGAAATACCAGGTAACCAATGAACCTGTCTAAGTATTATATCAGTACATTGAAATACCAGGTAACCAATGAACCTGTCTAAGTATTATATCAGTACATTGAAATACCAGGTAACCAATGAACCTGTCTAAGTATTATATCAGTACATTGAAATACCAGGTAACCAATGAACCTGTCTAAGTATTATATCAGTACATTGAAATACCAGGTAACCAATGAACCTGTCTAAGTATTATATCATATACATTGAAATACCAGGTAACCAATGAACCTGTCTAAGTATTATATCATATACATTTAAATACCAGGTAACCAATGAACCTGTCTAAGTATTATATCATATACATTGAAATACCAGGTAACCAATGAACCTGTCTAAGTATTATATCAGTACATTGAACCAGGTTTTGAGCACTAGGCTAGGACTTACCTGGGAAGAAGGTCAGCTCAGTCTGGTCTGGGTTCAGCTTGAGGTGGTGAGAAGACAAGGCATCCACTGTGAGATCAGATGTCAGCCAGACATGCAGCGATGCGCTGTTCAACCTGAGGGGCAGAGGTATCAGAACAGATCTTAGATCAGTCTGTTCAACCTGAGGGGCAGAGGTATCAGATCAGATCTTAGATCAGTCTGTTCAACCTGAGTGGCAGAGGTATCAGATCAGATCTTAGATCAGTCTGTTCAACCTGAGTGGCAGAGGTATCAGATCAGATCTTAGATCAGTCTGTTCAACCTGAGGGGCAGAGGTATCAGATCAGATCTTAGATCAGTCTGTTCATCCTGAGGGGCAGAGGTATCAGATCAGATCTCAGATCAGTCTGTTCATCCTGAGGGGCAGAGGTATCAGATCAGATCTCAGATCAGTCTGTTCATCCTGAGGGGCAGAGGTATCAGATCAGATCTCAGATCAGTCTGTTCATCCTGAGGGGCAGAGGTATCAGATCAGATCTCAGATCAGTCTGTTCATCCTGAGTGGCAGAGGTATCAGATCAGATCTCAGATCAGTCTGTTCATCCTGAGGGGCAGAGGTATCAGATCAGATCTCAGATCAGTCTGTTCATCCTGAGGGGCAGAGGAGTGGAGAGAGTTGGTTGTTGGTTAGGTTAGAGAGCAGGGCAAATATGAAGTGTTGCCCCAAAGTGGTGTGTATGTCGTCCTCATGTCCAGGCCGGGGGTGTGTTTGAGGGGGCTCCCGACTGGAGGAGGCCACGTAACGGTCACTTTAACAGGCCGGGGGTGTGTTTGAGGGGGCTCCCGACTGGAGGAGGCCACGTAACGGTCACTTTAACAGGCCGGGGGTGTGTTTGAGGGGGCTCCCGACTGGAGGAGGCCACGTAACGGTCACTTTAACAGGCCGGTGGTGTGTTTGAGGGGGCTCCCGACTGGAGGAAGCCACGTAACGGTCACTTTAACAGGCCGGGGGTGTGTTTGAGGGGGCTCCCGACTGGAGGAGGCCACGTAACGGTCACTTTAACAGGCCGGTGGTGTGTTTGAGGGGGCTCCCGACGGCCGGGCGTCGCTTCCTCCTCCCCTCAGTGACTGGAGGAGGCCACGTAACGGTCACTTTAACTAAAATGTCATTAGAATTCTCACATCCATTCCATACTCACTCAGAAACTTGTTGGAATGTCTCTCGCACTCTTCTTTGGCAGGCTAGTGTGTTAGTTGACCAGCCACAGTCCATCTTGTTGTTATTAATGTCAGCTAGTTATGGTAGAAATACTGAGTGAAATCCTGCTCCAAATACACAAACATGCTGATATATACACACTGATATGAATCCCTGGCTCTTCATTTGGTGACATCAGATTAATTTATAAACATCTGTTTCCACAGATCTCTCACTCTCAGACTGTTTACCTTCCTGCTATTTAGTTTTTTTAGTCCCACCCCCTGTCAAACCTGCAATATGTTGACTAGAGTTGATTAACACCTGTCCTGTGTATGCTCATTGCCCAATGACATTGCTTTGTTTGGGAGCCATCTGCACCAGGCGTAATACACGTTGTGTCCAGCAGGGGTCAGTGTTGTGTTCAGTACCTGTTTGTGACTTTAGATTGTCCGTCATTTCCACCCTTTAAGTAGGCTACTCAAGTTTGGTCTGTACAGTAGGCTATAGTCTAGTGTACTTTGACAGCGTATCCTGTATTACTTGAATCCTGTATTACTTGAATCCTGTATTACTTGAATCCTGTATTACTTGAAAGCAGGACCATTGCTTTGAAATTATAATAATTAAAAACAAAATGTATGAAATAAAAACTTAAAGCTGCTATATGCAATACAAAAACATAAATAAATAAACAAAATAAATAAACATGATAATGTTTATTGATGTTTATGATGACAAAATAAATAATGTCAGAATGTTTGTTTTTGCAATATATGGGTATAATGTATCTCTGTGACACATAGGGGCCACAATCTGCATTCAAAGATTTTCCTAGAAGCTTTGTCATTGGTCGATTTGCCTGTCTGCTTCCTGATTGGTTTAGTCATCGCGACAAAGCTTCTAGGAACATCTTTGAATGCAGATTGCGGCCCCTATATGTGTCACAGAGACTATAAAAAATAAATAAAAATAAAAATCATTAAAAATCGGACATATTATTGCTTAATATAGCAGCTTTATGGGACGTCCCGACCCGCTGTTTGGGAAACAGTGACAAGGCCTGAGCACTGCCTCTCTCAACAGCTTAGGTATACTATCCAAAACACCACCACCCTGTTCTGACCTGAGATCAGATTCATACGAGGTTTCCACTGGACACACACTGGTCTGATGAACCCATTCTGACCTGAGATCAGATTCTAAAAAATGTCAGTCGTTCTTCGATTTATCAAAAATAGCAGACCTATACAAGCTCTTAGCGCGCCACTCGGTGGCGCGCTATGAGCTTGTAGGTCTGCTATTTTTCAATAGCTATAAAGCATAACATGATGCTGACACCAAAATGGGTTCCCGTTCAGAATGGGTTAAAGGTCCTAGTACTCCTAGAAGGGCTGTGATATCACATACATGGCATGGGTTCCATTACAATACAAAGCCATCGATCACTCCTATAATTATGCCCTTCTGTGTCAGTGAAAACGTACCACAGCCGTCTAGGGCTATGAAAGGTCCTATAGGTGACATCATTGATGGGGAAAGGTCCTATAGGTGACATCATTGATGGGGAAAGGTCCTATAGGTGACATCATTGATGGGGAAAGGTCCTATAGGTGACATCATTGATGGGGAATCCAAGCTGATAGAAACTGCAGGCTTTCTATTCCTGAGAAGTTACAACATGCAATGCGAAAATGGAAGCCATCGTTCTCACGATAATACAAAATCTTGTTTAAAAAAAATCTGCCTGCATGTCACTGGTGGATGCCCACTGCCGACACAGACCAAGTAGAAAAGAATAGAGGTATTTTATCATGAACATGTCATGGACCAAGTAGTGAAGTGGTCTATTGTCATACAAATAATTAAGATAAACAATTAAATTGTATTTTTGACCTCCTATATAGAGCCTTAGTCCCATTGACAAGGCAAGGAGAAATTAGGTCAACATTCCACCAAATATGACATAAATTAAACATCAAAACGTTAAACGCCGTTGACATTGAAGGGAACATTTACGCCATATGTAGACGAGCTAATCGGCTAACCAATCACATGGCGGTGGGAGCGCTTGGCCAATAAGGGCGCTTTAAAGTGCTTGGCCAGAAGATATCGAAGCTCCACTGATTGGCCAGTATGAGATGACGTGTGATGACAAGAGCGCCCCTCACTTCACACAGGTGTGATTTTAGCATTATGTTATGCTTTAGCTATTGAAAAACAGCAGACCTACAAGCTCATAGCGCACCACTCGGTGGCGCGCTACGAGCTTGTAGGTCTGCTGTTTTTGAAAAATCAAAGAACGACTGACATGGAAACATGGCTTTTTCAGAAAACATGTCATTTTCAAACAGACATTTTTAGAATCTGATCTCAGGTCAGACTGGGTTAACCTTTGAGGGACGACAGTCCGGCTCTCATGATCTCGTCCACCAGCAGGATGTTGGTGGCGATGACGGTGCAGGAATGGATGAGCTGTCTCTTGACGTTGTAGTTGTCCCACACGCCCGCCTCCCCCGAAACCATCGGCTCGCCGCTGTCCAGGTCCACGCCCACCAGCTGCCCCGACTCTCTGTGCTCGATCTGCAGCTTGACCAGAGTCTCCATGGCGTCGTAGCCCGCGTTCTGGGCCAGCACCTTGGGCACGATCAGGAGAGCTTCGGCGAAGGCCTGGACGCCCAGCTGGGCCCGGCCCTTCACCTTGGGCTTGTAGGCGACCAGAGCGTCCGCCACTGCCACCTCGAACGCGCCCGCTCCCGGCACCACGCTGCCGTCTTCGATGGCGTTCTTGACCGCCCGCAGGCCGTCCCTGACGGCGTCTTTGATCTGCGTGAGGGTGTGCGCGTCGGGCCCCTTCACCAGCAGGGTCACGGAGCGGGGGTTCCTGCAGTCCTCCAGGAACGTGTACTTCTCCTCTCCCAGCGTTTGCTCGTACACCAGCCCGGCGTGCCCCAGGCAGTCTGGGGACAGGTCGTCCAAACAGTTCATAGGACGGCCTCCGCAAGCCAGGGTGAGACGCTCCATGTTCCTCCTCTTGGCCCTGCGCAGGGCCACGATGCCCTCCTTAGCCAGAGTGTCCAGGGAGTTGGGGTCGATACCCTTCTGGTTGATGACCACGAAGCCCTTGTCCCCGTCGGGACAGACGGCGTTCTTCAGGGCCACGATCTTCATCACGCGCTCGTGGATGAACCTCTTCTCGGCGGCCACCAGCTTCTCCCTCTCCACCGCGCTGTTGTAGAAGAAGCCGGAGTTGACCTCCGTCTTCTCGTACTCCAGGGAGACGTTGCAGGTCAGTATGTAGGCGTCCTCCACCCTCTTCTTCATGTTGGGGTGCCTGGCGCCGTGGTCCAGCACCAGCCCTCTGACCAGCTGCGAGTCGCTGTCCGTCATGTGCCTCATGTCCGCCACCTCCACCATGAACAGGTCGATGGGCTCGTTGGGTCTGGCCACGGCCAGCACGGCGTCCACCACGGCCTCCGTGAGGAGGTCCGCCAGCTCCGCGTGGACCTTGGTCCTCAGGGAGGTGCGCGCCACGGAGACGAGGGTCTCCCTGTCCATCTCCCTGGTCACCTTCAGCTCCTCCAGGAGCGCCAGGGCCTTCTCCTTGGCCGCCTCGAAGCCCTCGGCGATGATCCTGGGATGGAGGCCCTCCGACACAAAGACGTCGGCCTGCTTCAGGAGCTCGCCGATGAGCAGCACGGTGGAGGTGGTCCCGTCCCCCGCCACGTCGTCCTGCGCCGTGGCCACCTTGGCGATGAGCGACGCCGTGGGATGCTTGATCTGCATCTCCTGCAGCAGGACGTTTCCGTCTTTGGTCAGCTTGATGTCCCCGGAGCCTGAAACCAGCATCTTCAGGGTCCCTTTGGGCCCCAGGTTGCTCCTCAGCACGTCCTGGAGGCCGCGGGCGGCGCTGATGTTCACCGACAGGGCGTCTCGGGCCCGGGCCACCTCGGCCTTTGCGTTCAGTGCCTTTATTGCTGTCATGGTGTCGCTAAATTAACTGACCGCGTCCCGTCTAGCCTTATAAATCCCTGAATGGGCTCTTGTCTGACGTCATACAACACAAACTGTGCATATTTGTGTGTGTGTGTGTGTGTGTGTGTGTGTGTGTGTGTGTGTGTGTGTGTGTGTGTGTGTGTGTGTGTGTGTGTGTGTGTGTGTGTGTGTGTGTGTGTGTGTGTGTGTGTGTCCACTGTAGTCCCACCTATGTCCAGCTTTTGGTGTGTGTGCACAAACTTTGTCCTACACAAACGTTAAAATGACAATTCATAGTGTAAACACAAACATTGCGATGTGGAATGAATTCTGTACTGGCCATATATGGAGCGTGTCTTGAGTGTACAGGGTTTGATGAGGTCAGATCTACATAATATGGAATGTCAGAACAGGTCAGCTCCATATATGGAGATCTAAGGGTTCCAGCGGGGGCAGTGCCTTGAGTGTACAGGGTTTGATGAGGGCCCAGGTAGCCTTAATTTTCGAGCCTGTTGAGAAGTGTAGTTTTCGCCGAGTTTAAATGGACAGGTATCAGTCAACAGGCCCGTCTAGAGTTTAAATGGACAGGTATCAGTCAACAGGCCCGTCTAGAGTTTAAATGGACAGGTATCAGTCAACAGGCCCGTCTAGAGTTTAAATGGACAGGTATCAGTCAACAGGCCCGTCTAGAGTTTGAATGGACAGGTATCAGTCAACAGGCCCGTCTAGAGTTTAAATGGACAGGTATCAGTCAACAGGCCCGTCTAGAGTTTGAATGGACAGGTATCAGTCAACAGGCCTGTCTAGAGTTTGAATGGACAGGTATCAGTCAACAGGCCCGTCTAGAGTTTAAATGGACAGGTATCAGTCAACAGGCCCGTCTAGAGTTTAAATGGACAGGTATCGGTCAACAGGCCCGTCTAGAGTTGAAATGGACAGGTATCAGTCAACAGGCCCGTCTAGAGTTTAAATGGACAGGTATCAGTCAACAGGCCCGTCTAGAGTTTAAATGGACAGGTATCAGTCAACAGGCCCGTCTAGAGTTTAAATGGACAGGTATCAGTCATCAGGCCCGTCTAGAGTTTAAATGGACAGGTATCAGACAAAAGGGAGACGTCGAAGAGTCACATGATGAGGTCACATGATGTCAACCAAACTACAGACTGACTGACTGACTGACGGGAAATGCACAACATAAAAAATAGTGCATGGAAATCTACAAGCTCACAATGTTTCACATTGCAACGCGTTGTGAGCTTAGATCAGCTATTTCCACATTTCCTTTGCGAACTTTAGACCGCTGCTGCAAAGTTTCCCCAACAAGATGAGTGTCTGTCTGTCTGTCTGTCTGTCTGTCTGTCTGTGCACCTCTACTGCAACAGGTCTTAAACACCACAACACTATTAAAGGTCCTAGTCCTAGAATGGTATAGAATGATATTACAGTACATACAGTATACACAGCCACGGATATCACTGCAATGCCCTCCTGTGTCAGTGAAATGCATTCTAGGGCTATAAAGGTCCTTTACTTTAACTAAATGTCCATGTATTACACTTCTCAAATACTCACTCAGAAACGTGTTGAAATGTCTCTCATACTCTCTTCTCCTCCAGCCTAGTGAGTTAGTTCACAGTCAGTCACAGACTAGTCAATTTACAATTTACAATTTAGGCATTTAGCAGACGCTCTTAATCCAGAGCGATTTACCATTAAGCAAGAACAAAAAAAAGCATGGGAATACATCACATAAAAGCATTTATCATGAAAAGCTAAGCTAAGAAAGTAACAGTGGAATATCTATATAATGAAACTATACATATAAACTATACATATACTACTATGCTACACATATGTACTATGACGTGCTATGACTATATACAATGCAATTATTGTGCTGTCTACATAACATGCTATAAGTCTGTATGACTCTACAGAAATGCTATCTAAGGGGGTAGGGTAAGTGCTATGGGCCATGATGGAGTCTGAAAAGGTGGGTTTTCAGACTACGGCGGAAGATTGGGAGTGATGCTGCAGTTCTGACTGCAATGGGAAGTGCATTCCACAGTTTTGGAGCCAGAAGGGTGAAGAGTTTGGGACGTGTGGAGCGTTGTCCCGGCGTTTTTAGTGAGGGTACTTCCAGTTTCCCTGCGTTGGCTGATCTGAGTGCGCGGGAGGGTTTGTAGGGTTCAATCATACTTGCAAGATATGGGGGAGCCATACCTTTGGTTGCTTTGAATGCCAGCATCAGAGTTTTGTATTCTGTGCGGGCAGCGACCGGGAGCCAGAGGAGGGAGCGGAGCAGGGGGGAGACATGTGAGAATTTTGGCTGGTTGAAGACCAAGCGAGCTGCGGCATTTTGGATCAGCTGGAGAGGCTTAAGTGCACATGCTGGTAGGCCAGTAAGGAGGGAGTTACAATAGTCGAGTTTTGACAAGACTGTTGTTAGCATCATGTTATGTGTTTAGCTAATGAAAAATATCAGATCTACAAGCTCATAGCGCGCCACCGAGTGGCGCGCTATGAGCTTGTAGGTCTGCGATTTTTGAAAAATCGAAGAACGACTGACATAGAAACATAATAGCTTTTTCAGAAAACTGTCATTTTCAAACAGACATTTTTTAGAATCTGATCTCAGGTCAGAATGGGTTAATGTAAACAAGTAGCTGCATGTCTGTCTGCCTGCCCAGTGGGCCAACTGCTTAAATGGTGCTTTTATCCAATAGATAAATGCACCATTATACTGTATAATTATTATATCTATTGATATAGACGTGCATTACATTCACCCACACATTCATCCACTGATGGTGGAGGCCATGCAAGGCACCAACATGCACATCAGGTTCAGACAGATCTTGTCAGGGACACTTTGACACAGGGGGAACATCTAGCCTCTCTGTAGATGACATGATCTAGTTTGATGTGTTATTATTGTATTTTGTGTGTTTGTTGTTGTATTGTTTATTTCCCCTTTTTGTGCAGTCTGTGTGTTTTTATTGGTCTTTATTATTGCACAGCGGCTCCCTTTGCCAACTTGTAGTCTTTTGTATTGTTCTTAATTAACTTTTAATCTGCTTAAATCAATGACCTCTTCCATACAGGAGAGGATTCTAAATAAGCCAGCTGGCTTCTTCCTTTCCTTGCATTGTATTTTTGTTCTTTGATATGTATCGTCTATTCTTTATACTATGTGCTAAATCAATAAACCTAACATAAATATAATCGGTACCCTATATGTATCCAGATAATATGGAACCGGGAAGTATTAAAGAGAAGCGTCCTAATAGATTGCATGCATGCCGACCCAGTACAATGAGTCAGTGTAGCGTCACAATCAGTTCAAACCCCTGTACACATCAGATAAGTGAACATAGCAGATCTACAAACCCCTGTACACATCAGATAAGTGAACATAGCAGATCTACAAGCCCCTGTACACATCAGATAAATGAACATAGCAGATCTACAAACCCCTGTACACATCAGATAAATGAACATAGCAGATCTACAAGCTGTACACATCAGATAAGTGAACATAGCAGATCTACAAACCCCTGTACACATCAGATTAGTGAACATAGCAGATCTACAAACCCCTGTACACATCAGATAAGTGAACATAGCAGATATACAAACCCCTGTACACATCAGATAAGTGAACATAGCAGATCTACAAACCCCTGTACACATCAGATTAGTGAACATAGCAGATCTACAAGCTGTACACATCAGATAAGTGAACATAGCAGATCTACAAACCCCTGTACACATCAGATTAGTGAACATAGCAGATATACAAGCTGTACACATCAGATTAGTGAACATAGCAGATCTACAAGCTGTACACATCAGATAAGTGAACATAGCAGATATACAAACCCCTGTACACATCAGATAAGTGAACATAGCAGATCTACAAGCTTATGATGAACATAAAATCGTTTTGTATGGAGGGTCCCTGGAACAGAATATTTTCAGATGGGGGTCCGTGTGTGTGTGTGTGTGTGTGTGTGTGTGTGTGTGTGTGTGTGTGTGTGTGTGTGTGTGTGTGTGTGTGTGTGTGTGTGTGCGTGCGTGCGTGCGTGCGTGCGTGCGTGCGTGCAGACAGACAGACAGGGTGGGGGTTATATTAAGACCACAACAGGTGTCTCCCCCTCCACCTGTCTCCCCTTCTCCAGAGGAGAGACAGGTGCCTAGTGGCACCCTAGAAAAGACAGACAGACAGACAGACAGACAGACAGACAGACAGACAGCTTGTAAATCGGCTAAAATAAATAAAACAAAACGCCCGTTCAGTGGGTGCAATGCCCAGATTAGAGAGGGGTCAGTTTGAAGTGTGTGTATTTGATTAGATTTTTATAATAAATATTCAACCAATGAAACGTATAATAACAAGAATGATCTATTGCAGTGCATGGTTTTCAACCAGTGGTCCCTGAGGGGGTTCCAGGTGGTCCCCACAGAGTATTGGTAACCAAATGGACCCTTCCATTCTTTAACTCTCGAGAGTTAAATTATTGTTAAACATTGCTAATTTTCTTTTTCTTTTAAGATATTTTTTTGCGGCTTACGCATTTTATTAGTTTTTTGAAGGGACAGACAGTAGGCTGACAGGAAACGGGAGAGAGAGAGATGGGGGGGGAAGACATGCAGTAAAGGCCGTGTCGGGCTCGGGAGTCGAACCCGCGGCACACTGCGGCTGGATTACCAGACGGTTACGCCACCGCCTGGGCAAAACATTGCTTAATCTACAAGAAGTCTACACAATATTAGAGAATGTAGAAGAATTGTTATTTTGATCAATGTGCCTATTATCTCTCCTAATGGTACCAACATCAATACAGCCTGTTATCTCTCCTAATGGTACCAACATCAATACAGCCTGTTATCTCTCCTAATGGTACCAACATCAATACAGCCTGTTATCTCTCCTAATGGTACCAACATCAATACAGCCTGTTATCTCTCCTTATGGTACCAACATCAATACAGCCTGTTATCTCTCCTAATGGTACCAACATCAATACAGCCTGTTATCTCTCCTAATGGTACCAACATCAATACAGCCTGTTATCTCTCCTAATGGTACCAACATCAATACAGCCTGTTATCTCTCCTAATGGTACCAACATCAATACAGCCTGTTATCTCTCCTAATGGTACCAACATCAATACAGCCTGTTATCTCTCCTAATGGTACCAACATCAATACAGCCTGTTATCTCTCCTAATGGTACCAACATCAATACAGCCTGTTATCTCTCCTAATGGTACCAACATCAATACAGCCTGTTATCTCTCCTAATGGTACCAACATCAATACAGCCTGTTATCTCTCCTAATGGTACCAACATCAATACAGCCTGTTATCTCTCCTAATGGTACCAACATCAATACAGCCTGTTATCTCTCCTAATGGTACCAACATCAATACAGCCTGTTATCTCTCCTAATGGTACCAACATTAATACAGCCTGTTATCTCTCCTAATGGTACCAACATCAATACAGCCTGTTATCTCTCCTAATGGTACCAACATCAATACAGCCTGTTATCTCTCCTAATGGTACCAACATCAATACAGCCTGTTATCTCTCCTAATGGTACCAACATTAATACAGCCTGTTATCTCTCCTAATGGTACCAACATCAATACAGCCTGTTATCTCTCCTAATGGTACCAACATCAATACAGCCTGTTATCTCTCCTAATGGTACCAACATCAATACAGCCTGTTATCTCTCCTAATGGTACCAACATCAATACAGCCTGTTATCTCTCCTAATGGTACCAACATCAATACAGCCTGTTATCTCTCCTAATGGTACCAACATCAATACAGCCTGTTATCTCTCCTAATGGTACCAACATCAATACAGCCTGTTATCTCTCCTAGAGGTGGTGGTGGCGGTGGTGGCTCAGGGGTAGAGTTCCTGGATGGTAACCGTAAGGTTGCCAGTTCGAACCCGGGCTCCCCCAGAGTTACTGTCGAAGTGTCCTTGAGCAAGACACTGAACCCCTAATTGCTCCCGATGTGCTAGTTGGTGCCTTGCATGGTTTCCGCTGCCATCGGTGTATGAATGGGTGAATGTAATGCACAATCTCTGTAAAGCGCCTTGGATAAAGGCGCTATATAAATGCACCATTTACCATTTACCATTCTAATGGTACCAACACCAATACAACCTGTTATCTCTCCTAATGGTACCAACATCAATACAGCTTGTTATCTCTCCTAATGGTACCAACATCAATACAGCCTGTTATCTCTCCTAATGGTACCAACATTAATACAGCATGTTATCTCTCCTAATGGTACCAACATCAATACAGCCTGTTATCTCTCCTAATGGTACCAACATCAATACAGCCTGTTATCTCTCCTAATGGTACCAACATCAATACAACCTGTTATCTCTCCTAATGGTACCAACATCAATACAGCCTGTTATCTCTCCTAATGGTACCAACATCAATACAGCCTGTTATCTCTCCTAATGGTACCAACATCAATACAACCTGTTATCTCTCCTAATGGTACCAACATCAATACAGCCTGTTATCTCTCCTAATGGTACCAACATCAATACAGCCTGTTATCTCTCCTAATGGTACCAACATCAATACAGCCTGTTATCTCTCCTAATGGTACCAACATCAATACAACCTGTTATCTCTCCTAATGGTACCAACATCAATACAGCCTGTTATCTCTCCTAATGGTACCAACATCAATACAGCCTGTTATCTCTCCTAATGGTACCAACATCAATACAACCTGTTATCTCTCCTAATGGTACCAACATCAATACAGCCTGTTATATCTCCTAATGGTACCAACATCAATACAGCCTGTTATCTCTCCTAATGGTACCAACATCAATACAGCCTGTTATCTCTCCTAATGGTACCAACATCAATACAGCCTGTTATCTCTCCTAATGGTACCAACATCAATACAGCCTGTTATCTCTCCTAATGGTACCAACATCAATACAGCCTGTTATCTCTCCTAATGGTACCAACATCAATACAGCCTGTTATCTCTCCTAATGGTACCAACATCAATACAGCCTGTTATCTCTCCTAATGGTACCAACATCAATACAGCCTGTTATCTCTCCTAATGGTATACCAACATCAATACAGCCTGTTATCTGCATTGTATTGCAGCATTGTGGACAAAATCTTATCCAACAACAAGAAAATATTCAACTTTTTTGGTCTGAGAGGCTAAATTTCATCAAATGGTGGTCAGTTTTGGACAGGTAGTTCAGACAGACAGGTCATGAGACAGACAGGTCATGGCATGCAGGCAGACAGGCGCGCAGGGCAGGCAGGCAGGCAGACAGACAGACAGGCAGGCAGGCAGGCAGGCAGGCAGGCAGGCAGGCAGGCAGGCAGACAGGCGCGCAGTCAGGCAGACAGACAGGCGCGCAGGCAGGCAGGCAGGCAGGCAGGCAGGCAGGCAGACAGACAGACAGACAGACAGACAGACAGACAGACAGACAGACAGACAGACAGACAGACAGCCTAGCAGCTGGCTGCTGCCTCTCATCACAGACCAGTCTATTTTCACTCCTTAGAGTGCTGTGCTTACACACGCATGGCGCACGCACACGCGCACACGCACGCGCACATGCACATAGGTGTTGCCAAATCAGCTTATTATAAGTGACTTTGGGCTCGTCTTGTTATGTATTGTGACATGCTAATATTGGTGTCCTGTGTTTGTTTTGAGGAGAGGCTTGTCTAATGTTGTTTAAAGTTTAAACCAGCGGTTCCCAAACATTTTCACGTCAAGGACCCTAACCCACGTCAAGGACCCTAACCCACGTCAAGGACCCTAACCCACGTCAAGGACCCTAACCCACGTCAAGGACCCTAACCCACGTCAAGGACCCTAACCCACGTCAAGGACCCTAACCCACGTCAAGGACCCTAACCCACGTCAAGGACCCTAACCCACGTCAAGGACCCTAACCCACGTCAAGGACCCTAACCCACGTCAAGGACCCTAACCCACGTCAAGGACCCTAACCCACGTCAAGGACCCTAACCCATGTCAAGGACCCTAACCCACGTCAAGGACCCTAACCCACGTCAAGGACCCTAACCCACGTCAAGGACCCTAACCCACGTCAAGGACCCTAACCCACGTCAAGGACTCTAACCCACGTCCATGACCCTAACCCACGTCAAGGACCCTAACCCACGTCAAGGACCCTAACCCACGTCCATGACCCTAACCCACGTCAAGGACCCTAACCCACGTCAAGGACCCTAACCCACGTCAAGGACCCTAACCCACGTCAAGGACCCTAACCCACGTCCATGACCCTAACCCACGTCAAGGACCCTAACCCACGTCCATGACCCTAACCCACGTCAAGGACCCTAACCCACGTCAAGGACCCTAACCCATGTCAAGGACCCTAACCCACGTCAAGGACCCTAACCCACGTCAAGGACCCTAACCCACGTCAAGGACCCTAACCCACGTCAAGGACCCTAACCCACGTCAAGGACCCTAACCCACGTCAAGGACCCTAACCCACGTCAAGGACCCTAACCCATGTCAAGGACCCTAACCCACGTCAAGGACCCTAACCCACGTCAAGGACCCTAACCCACGTCAAGGACCCTAACCCACGTCAAGGACCCTAACCCACGTCAAGGACCCTAACCGATGTCAAGGACCCTAACCCACGTCAAGGACCCTAACCCACGTCAAGGACCCTAACCCACGTCAAGGACCCTAACCCACGTCAAGGACCCTAACCCACGTCAAGGACCCTAACCCACGTCCATGACCCTAACCCACGTCAAGGACCCTAACCCACGTCAAGGACCCTAACCCACGTCAAGGACCCTAACCCACGTCAAGGACCCTAACCCACGTCAAGGACCCTAACCCACGTCAAGGACCCTAACCCACGTCAAGGACCCTAACCCACGTCAAGGACCCTAACCCACGTCAAGGACCCTAACCCACGTCAAGGACCCTAACCCACGTCAAGGACCCTAACCCACGTCAAGGACCCTAACCCACGTCAAGGACCCTAACCCATGTCAAGGACCCTAACCCACGTCAAGGACCCTAACCCACGTGAAGGATGTTTTTGTTCATGTTCCATCTGAAAATATGTTGTGCGTGTCACAGTAAAACAACGTCTAAACCTAACCCTCCTAAACTTAACCTCTGTTAAACTATGCCTAAAACTAAACCTATTCCTAAACTTAACCTCAGTAAAACTATGCCTAAAACTAAACCTATTCCTAAACTTAACCTCAGTAAAACTATGCCTAAAACTAAACCTATTCCTAAACTTAACCTCAGTAAAACTATGCCTAAAACTAAACCTATTCCTAAACTTAACCTCAGTAAAACTATGCCTAAAACTAAACCTATTCCTAAACTTAACCTCAGTAAAACTATGCCTAAAACTAAACCTATTCCTAAACTTAACCTCAGTAAAACTATGCCTAAAACTAAACCTATTCCTAAACTTAACCTCAGTAAAACTATGCCTAAAACTAAACCTATTCCTAAACTTAACCTCAGTAAAACTATGCCTAAAACTAAACCTATTCCTAAACTTAACCTCAGTAAAACTATGCCTAAAACTAAACCTATTCCTAAACTTAACCTCAGTAAAACAATGCCTAAAACTAAACCTATTCCTAAACTTAACCTCAGTAAAACTATGCCTAAAACTAAACCTATTCCTAAACTTAACCTCAGTAAAACTATGCCTAAAACTAAACCTATTCCTAAACTTAACCTCAGTAAAACTATGCCTAAAACTAAACCTATTCCTAAACTTAACCTCTGTTAAACTATGCCTAAAACTAAACCTATTCCTAAACTTAACCTCAGTAAAACTATGCCTAAAACTAAACCTATTCCTAAACTTAACCTCTGTTAAACTATGCCTAAAACTAAACCTATTCCTAAACTTAACCTCAGTAAAACTATGCCTAAAACTAAACCTATTCCTAAACTTAACCTCTGTTAAACTATGCCTAAAACTAAACCTATTCCTAAACTTAACCTCAGTAAAACTATGCCTAAAACTAAACCTATTCCTAAACTTAACCTCAGTAAAACTATGCCTAAAACTAAACCTATTCCTAAACTTAACCTCAGTAAAACTATGCCTAAAACTAAACCTATTCCTAAACTTAACCTCAGTAAAACTATGCCTAAAACTAAACCTATTCCTAAACTTAACCTCAGTAAAACTATGCCTAAAACTAAACCTATTCCTAAACTTAACCTCAGTAAAACTATGCCTAAAACTAAACCTATTCCTAAACTTAACCTCAGTAAAACTATGCCTAAAACTAAACCTATTCCTAAACTTAACCTCAGTAAAACTATGCCTAAAACTAAACCTATTCCTAAACTTAACCTCAGTAAAACTATGCCTAAAACTAAACCTATTCCTAAACTTAACCTCAGTAAAACTATGCCTAAAACTAAACCTATTCCTAAACTTAACCTCAGTAAAACTATGCCTAAAACTAAACCTATTCCTAAACTTAACCTCAGTAAAACTATGCCTAAAACTAAACCTATTATTCCTAAACTTGACCTCAGTAAAACTATGCCTAACCATAACCTTATTCCTAAACTTGACCTCAGTAAAACAATGCCTAACCATAACCTTATCCCTAAACTTGACCTAAAACTAACCCTATTCCTGAAAGTATAGTATAAAGCTATGCTTAACCCTAAACCTATTCATGAATCCTATACTACTGTATATATACAGACTACTGTACAGACTACTGTATATAGACTACTGTATATATAGCCCACGTACGTACGTCGCTTCTTTTGGCCTTGTTTTTGTAGACTGCAGGCTGGCTTGTTTCTCGTGTGAAAGGCAACACACACACACACACACACACACACACACACACACACACACACACACACACACACACACAGACAGAGACAGCAGCAGCAGCAGCAGCTGCAGGCCCAGTCAGTCAGTCAGTCAGTCAGTCAGTCAGTCAGTCAGTCAGTCAGTCAGTCAGTCATGATGTGGTCGGCAGCAGCAGTAGAGCTCAGAGTGTTCCCGTCCGACAGCGAGACGGAGGAGGACATGGAGGACATGGAGGACATGGAGGACAGCGGCAGCGACAGCTCCGACACGCCGTCCACCGGCGGAGGAGGGACGGACGGAGGACGCGGTATTCGGGGCGGCAGCGCCGCCGTCAGGGTGAGTCTGGTGTCAGGGAGTCCAGGGACGTGCAGACGGTGTTAGAGAGAGTCTGTCTGAGGCATGGGGGCTGAAATTCCCTAAAAGGGCACTTTATAAAAAGAAAATACAAAGACAGCTTTTGTAGATCAGCTATTTTCGGGGCGTGACCCTGCACTCTTTGGCTACTGGAGATGCGACAAATTAGGACAAATTATTACAACGCAAAATGTTCCAAGTTCAAGTTCTGGGGAGTTCAGAAAAGACAATTCTCCTGAATGCTGCTTCTGGGTATGGCATTTCTTATTTTGGGTAAAAGGGCAGGGGTTGAAGCCCCCTTTGATGTCTATGTGTGCACGTGCCTGGTGTCAGTTATTCTGCGTCCCAAAACACGCTACACGCTCCACCCCCCCCCCCCCGGGTCGTGCAGGGCAACCGTGTTTTGGTCTCGGTTGTATGTAGTTGGTTGTATGTAGTTGTGTGTAGTTGGTTGTATGTAGTTGTGTGTAGTTGGTTGTATGTAGTTGTGTGCGGGCGTCATGCTTAGTAAATAACAGATCTACAAGCTCTGCAGGCTTGTGCATCTGCTATTGACGCCATGCAACACCAACGTGCAACCAACATTAATAAGAGTAACATTTAACTACAACTAGACTTGAAAACAAAGCTTCATAAAAAAGATATAATTAACAGAAACTGTATTGTGTGTACTTACAAAACCAACTGAAATTAAATAATAATAGAGAAAATGTCCTTATAGTTTTAAGTCTTTGTTATAGGATCCAATATTCTTTGTTTAAAAAATTGCTCAAATAGCCGATCTACGAGTTGTAGTAAAACGCATCGCTGCATGCAGCTTTATAGTTTGATGTTGTAAATAAGCCCGAGAGGACGTTCTGGCTTAACCGTGTTTCGCCAAACTTGGCAATTATGGTGAGGACGCAGCGAAGCCCACGACCATTGGCCAAAGGGTGGCGCTATAGCGCCAACATTGACCACGCATATAGCTCAGGAAACCTTTGACCGTCGGCGATAAAACTTGGATACACATTTAATGCGTCTCCTCATGCCGAACAACCTTCTGAACCATCTGACCTCTGACCTTTAGATCACCCATTTTTTTATTATATGAAAAATGGTTCAATCAAATCTACTCGCTGGAAACCTTCCACACACCAGTGTTGTTTTTGGCAGCAACTTTCTATTTTAGTTTTAGTCATATAGTCTCTTGAATAGTTTTCACTTCGTTTTAGTCACATTTTAGTCACCTGGAATGTTCTAGTGTTTAGTCTAGTTCTAGTCGACTAAATGTCACGCAATTTTAGTCGACTAAATCTACAGTTGATTTAGTCGACTAAAATGTATTTTGGCGGGCCTTGATGTCGTTGTAATGACATATTTTACACTTTGGTTGCATGCTGAAAATAGCAGATCTACAATCTCACAACGCGTCGCAGCGCGACGCGTTGTGAGATTGTAGATCTGCTATTTTCAGCTTGCAACCCAGCATAAAACTGGATCTCTTGTCCACTAGTCCCTTACTAACATTTTAGTCTAGTTTATATTTGTTGACGAAATTGTCAGTATATTTAGTCTTAGTTTTAGTCACCATAGATTTGTTTTTGTTTAGTTTTAGTCAGTGAAAAAAGGTAGTCGACGGACATTTTTCGTCTTAGTTTTAAAGTCGACGAAAACAACACTGTCACACACACACACTGTTGGACCAAATTCTAAAAACCCAGAGAAGTTTGAAATAATGAAGCTTTTATGAGCCAATTAATGAAAATGGCAGTTTTATGAAAATTCTTCTTCTGCCTCTTATACTGTATACGTACATACTGTATACATGCAGAGTGACATGTTTATGAAACTTTACAGTATGGTATGGATGCCAAATAGCGCTGTAAGCGTCTTACTCTAATTGGCCAAAGGGGGCCCTATATAGCAATCGTTTGAAAATGAAACCTTTGAACGGGCATAACTGCGCACCACTCAGTTCACACAGGTGTGATTTTTTCCTAATTCCTTGGCCCGTCTTATCGCTGCTTGCAGCTATATTTGGATGTTGAAATTGTACTGTACATTGTACTGTACATTGTACTGTACATTGTAAATCGTAATTGTACATAGTCATTGTACATATTTGTTTATTTATTTGATATGGACATCACAATTAGCCTGGTTAATAAACCAGACCCAATCAGCCGTTGGCAAAAAAGAAATTGCCTGTCGGCGGATTACGGTCTGGAGAGGCTCAATTGTACGCCCATTTCCTACACCAGAGAAATGGGGCGGCCAATCGGGACACGGTATGCAATATGGGCGGGCTTTGGTACAGTGACTTTCAACGCTTGAGACCTTTGACTGACAGTAGCTCTGACCAATTGCGTCAAAGAGAAAATGTTTCAACCCGCCCCCCCCCCCCTGGAAATGAAATCCAAGCTGAGCCTCCCCAGACTAATATCCCGCGGTCCGTGCGATATTAGTCTGGTTTATTAACCAGGCTACATCACAATCACATTGCACACGTTGTACAGTATGTTGATGCATGCATACAGTGTGTTAGCAAGAGTGCTAATTTTCACCACATGTCCACATGAAAAATACAGTAACACTTTAGTTTTAAAGAAAACAACAACCAATCAAAGTACAAAAGGAGGAATATATACTAATAATATTTTACATAAAAATGATGCCAATTACCTTAAAGGAGAATTCCATGCTAGAATGCTTTCTTATCTTTCTTACCTTTCTTTGTAGTTGTTACGTCCCCATCAAAGAGGTCCAGGTGTTTTTTTGTGCAAAAACTCCTTATTGGCTATTTTCCCTACCATAAGCCCTCAATGAATTGCATTGCATTGAATGGGAATTGAATGGGGCTATGGGGTGTTATGCTAATTTGCTTATTTCCATCGAAAGAAGTAGTCAAGTGTGCCGCTTGGATTATGAAGAGAGGATATATAGAAAGAAATTATAATTTTTAGCGATGGAAATAAGTGCATTAGCACA
Organism: Protomyctophum parallelum; assembly: GCF_964188405.1. NCBI lineage: Eukaryota > Metazoa > Chordata > Actinopteri > Myctophiformes > Myctophidae > Protomyctophum > Protomyctophum parallelum. The sequence continues at coordinate 32,478,231 of NC_139715.1, forward strand.
ACACCCCATAGCCCCATTCAATTACCATTCAATTCAATGCAATTCATTGAGGGCTTATGGTAGGGGAAATAGCCAATAAGGAGCTTTTTCACAAAATACCACCTTTGGTGGGGACGTAACGACTACAAAGAAATGTAAGAAAGCCTTTTAGTATGGAATTCTCCTTTAACTTACAAAGTTAAACCTAATCACTCAGGTATAGTAACCAGTCAGAAACCGTATACGAGTTGAATTGATTCCAACCATAGTTTGAGTCCTCTGTAGAAACACGTTACCGTTAGTCTCTAGTTTAGGAAGCGGTATAGGCAAGGAGTTCTTTACAGACTGTCCCAGTCGTTACACCTGGGAACATACCGTAGTCATTGAGTAATTGTAATTTAATCAGACCAGTGTGTGTCCAGTGGAAACCTCGTATTAATCTGATCTCAGGTCAGAATGGGTTAATTGTACATAGTAATTGTAAATTGTAATCATCATACATGTAATTGTGCCATGCGTCTATAGGTGAGGGGAGCGCCCCACCACCCCCACCATCACCACCAGCAGCAGCAGCAGCAGAGGCAGAGGAGGAGGAGGAGGGAGCGCCGCCATCCCCACCACCACCACCAGGGGCCGTTGGGAGGCGGCCTCCTCGGCGGCGGCGGCTCCAGCAAGCAGCGGCAGGCGGCCAACGCGCGGGAGCGCGACCGCACGCACAGCGTCAACACGGCGTTCAGCGCGCTGCGCACGCTCATCCCCACGGAGCCGCGCGACCGCAAGCTGTCCAAGATCGAGACGCTGCGGCTGGCCTCCAGCTACATCGCGCACCTCGCCAACGTCCTCCTGCTGGAGGCGGAGCAAGGCGGCGGCGGCGCCGCGCCGCCCTGCCTGCGCTACCAGAGCCTCCTCCTGCAGGGCGGCGCTCACGAGAGCGGCGGCGAGAACAACAGCACCGCCAATACCACCGGCAGCGCTACCGCGGCGGCCGCCGTCGCCGCCGCCGCTGCCCTGAGGCCCATCTGTACCTTCTGCCTGAGCAGCCAGAGGAGACAGGTACTGTTATTATTATTATTATTATTATTATTATTATCTGTACCTTCTGCCTGAGCAGCCAGAGGAGACAGGTACTGTTATTCACCTTATTGTACCTTTATTTACCTTATTTTATTTACCTTACCTTTTATGTACCTTCTGCCAGAGCAGGTCATTTTAGTTATTTGGCTTTGCTCGACACTAATAGGCCAGTGGTTCCCAAACCTTCAAAGCCCTAAAGTGCCCAGTTTGGGACATATTATGAATAAACTTAACCTTGACCTTGACCTAACCACACCAGAGGGTCGCCATGCAACTCTTTGCGACTGCTTGCAAGTTGCAACCATTATTCCCATTGGCATGTTGCAAGGAGTTGCATTGGTGTGGTTTGTTTTGTTGCAAGGAGTTGCATTGGTGTGGTTTGTTTTGGTGCAAGGAGTTGCATTGGTGTGGTTTGTTTTGGTGCAAGGAGTTGCAGCGGTGTGGTTTGGGCCTTAATTATCCCGTGACCCAACAGAGAAATTAGACGTTTGCCTGGGCACCAAACTAGTGAAAATAGACGATCTACAAGCTACGAGCTTGTAGATCAGCTATTTTCACTATACTTTTCACTATAATTTCTTGGATTTTTTGTTGATTTTTTTCAATTAGGAAAATGTGTGCTTGTTTCGGAATGTTTCTTGAAAAGTATCTTTAGTTTTACATTTTCCTAACTTAAAAACAGAATTCAATGATTTTTTATTAGTTACAGTTTGGGCCTTTTCTGCATTTATTGATAGAGATAGTGAAATGGGGAGGTCATTTATTTGATAGAGATAGGCGAGGTGCTGAGTGACATGCAGCAAAGGGAGTTGAACCTGCAACGCGCCCAGTCGGCCACCCAGATGACCATGGCTGGGGTGGCCATGGTCATCATGGCCACCCAGATGACCATGCCAGCCATCCGGGCCAGTTTAGCCTATTTTATACTGTGTTGTTTGGCAACGGAACACGCCTATTTTTAAAGGCTATACCTTTCAAATTGTTTAAGCTATTTTAAATGCTGTCCTGAAACGTTGATGTATACAGTAGTATAGGCCAATATACACCTGTGGGTGTGTGTGTGTGTGTGTGTGTGCGTGCGCATGTGTGTGTGTGTGTGTTGCATCATAAATAGCCAGTAGGTTTTGGCAGCAGTTTAACTGTAAGGCCACACTGGCTGGCGGCTGCAGCACATAAATATTATGTCACAACCTTAAAAGCCTTGAGATGTTCTGCGTCACGACCAGTACAACATCCAGGGTTCAGTTCTACTGCGTCACAGACCAGTACAACATCCAGGGTTCAGTTCTACTGCGTCACAGACCAGTACAACATCCAGGGTTCAGTTCTACCGTGTCACAGACCAGTACAACATCCAGGGTTCAGTTCTACTGCGTCACAGACCAGTACAACATCCAGGGTTCAGTTCTACTACTGTCACGGACCAGTACAACATCCAGGGTTCAGTTCTACTGTGTCACAGACCAGTACAACATCCAGGGTTCAGTTCTACTGCGTCACAGACCAGTACAACATCCAGGGTTCAGTTCTACTGCGTCACAGACCAGTACAACATCCAGGGTTCAGTTCTACTGCGTCACAGACCAGTACAACATCAGGGTTCAGTTCTACTGCGTCACAGACCAGTACAACATCCAGGTTCAGTTCTACTGCGTCACAGACCAGTACAACATCCAGGGTTCAGTTCTACTGCGTCACAGACCAGTACAACATCCAGGGTTCAGTTCTACTGCGTCACAGACCAGTACAACATCCAGGGTTCAGTTCTACTGCGTCACAGACCAGTACAACATCCAGGGTTCAGTTCTACTGTGTCACAGACCAGTACAACATCCAGGGTTCAGTTCTACTGTGTCACAGACCAGTACAACATCCAGGTTCAGTTCTACTGTGTCACAGACCAGTACAACATCCAGGAGGGTTTTTTTATGATATGTTTTGGGGCTTTTTCTGCCTTTTATTGATAGGTTGAAAAGTAGAAATGGGGGAGAGAGAGAGATGGGGGACCGTCGGATCGGGAGTCGAGCCCGTGGCACGCCGTCAGGCTGGCTTGGCAGCCTGACGGTCCAGACGGTTGAGCTAACCGTCTGGACCAACATCCAGACGGTTGAGCTAACCGTCTGGGCCGACATCCAGACGGTTGAGCTAACCGTCTGGACCAACATCCAGACGGTTGAGCTAACCTAAACCAGTGGTTTTCAACCCTTCTATATACAGGCCTGGTCGGGCCACGTTGACGACGTACAGGGCGAATTCCCAGTGGGCTGCTGCCCCCCCCCCCCACCCCCCTTGCTTTAATTTAATTAGTTTTCGCACATGTAGGATGTTTTTTTCAGTATAAAAGTGGTGGTATTAGGGCCTGTTTGTTTGTGTGTGCCTCGACAGAGCGCGTGGCGGTGGTGGTGAGCCGGTCTGTGACAATGAAATGTCAGGGCCGCATTTCTGACCCAGTCCAGCCCTGCTTATATATCAAGGTCCATTATGTGTTCTGCTTTTGAGCCACGGAACACCATTTGACACCATTTTGACAAGAAGAATATTCTAGAATGAATATTGTTGTTTTTGTCCACAATTCCATGCTATATACAGTAGATGCGATACCATAACGTTAGGAGAGTTAACAATGAATTGGGTAGATTAGAGGTGGGCAACTGTGAAGATGCAGAGGGCCACTATAGTTCCACACTCACTCCAGAGGGCCACTATAGTTCCACACTCACTCCAGAGGGCCACTATAGTTCCACACTCACTCCAGAGGGCCACTATAGTTCCACACTCACTCCAGAGGGCCGCTATAGTTCCACACTCACTCCAGAGGGCCACTATAGTTCCACACTCACTCCAGAGGGCCACTATAGTTCCACACTCACTCCAGAGGGCCACTATAGTTCCACACTCACTCCAGAGGGCCACTATAGTTCCACACTCACTCCAGAGGGCCACTATGGTTCCACACTCACTCCAGAGGGCCACTATAGTTCCACACTCACTCCAGAGGGCCACTATAGTTCCACACTCACTCCAGAGGGCCACTATAGTTCCACACTCACTCCAGAGGGCCACTATAGTTCCACACGCACTCCAGAGGGAGACTATAGTTCCACACTCACTCCAGAGGGCCACTATAGTTCTGTTCCACACTCACTCCAGAGGGCCACTATAGTTCCACACTCACTCCAGAGGGCCACTATAGTTCCACACTCACTCCAGAGGGCCACTATAGTTCCACACTCACTCCAGAGGGCCACTATAGTTCCACACTCACACTCCAGAGGGCCACTATAGTTCCACACTCACTCCAGAGGACCACTATAGTTCCACACTCACTCCAGAGGGCCACTATAGTCCACGCTCACTCCAGAGGGCCACTATAGTTCCACACTCACTCCAGAGGGCCACTATAGTTCCACACTCACTCCAGAGGGCCACTACATTTCCACACTCACTCCAGAGGGCCACTATAGTTCCAACACTCACTCCAGAGGGCCACTATAGTTCCACACTCACTCCAGAGGGGCCACTACATTTCCACACTCACTCCAGAGGACCACTATAGTTCCACACTCACTCCAGAGGGCCACTATAGTTCCACACTCACTCCAGAGGACCACTATAGTTCCACACTCACTCCAGAGGGCCACTATAGTTCCACACTCACTCCAGAGGGCCACTATAGTTCCACACTCACTCCAGAGGGCCACTATAGTTCCACACTCACTCCAGAGGGCCACTACATTTCCACACTCACTCCAGAGGGCCACTATAGTTCCACACTCACTCCAGAGGGCCACTATAGTTCCACACTCACTCCAGAGGGCCACTACATTTCACACTCACTCCAGAGGACCACTATAGTTCCACACTCACTCCAGAGGGCCACTATAGTTCCACACTCACTCCAGAGGGCCACTACATTTCCACACTCACTCCAGAGGACCACGTTGCATATACTGCCGTAGCAAAAATAGCCGATCTACAAGCTCAAAACTGAGCTGAAATCAATAATATATCACTGAGTATTCCGATATCAACCTGCGGACCGCATTAAGTGAAGGTGGAGCTGCATGTGCCCCCCCCCCCCCTGTATGTGTGGTGTAGACTTTATGTAAACTAGAGCGGTGCCCGGGGCACTTGCCCACTTGTAACGATGCAAGTTGGAAATGCATGCCCCAACCCAGTTATTATGTCTGTGTCGCTTTTATGCCCATGTGGAGATATTTGTCAGCCATGCCCAAATATGGAGTGTTATGCAGATGTCAGAACAGGACAGCTCCATATATGGAGATGTCCAGAACCGTGGCTCAAATGCTGAATAATTAATGGACCTTGGTTTGAAAAAGGTTAAAACCATCCTATGGTAACGTCATGCACGTGTTTGTGTGTGAATTAAAATATATATAATTTATAATGTTTTCCTTCCCTCCACAGCTTAGAGAGGGAGAAAAGCATTCTACCTGACCCCTGACCCGATGACCTCACACAGAGACCCCCCCCCCCGCCTCCCCCCCAATGTTTACATGTAACTGATGGCGGGACAAAGTCACATCAACTGTCAAACTCTCTGACTATTATGTGTACCGCGCACACACACACACACACACACACACACACACACACGCACACACACACACACAGCAGGACTTCTTTATCAGAAGTAAGACAGAAGACCAACACACTCCTCGCTGTGCGTTGTTTAGCAGCTCCGCCGTGTTTTGGCGGAGCTG